>NW_012118655.1:1710703-1716380 GCF_000951035.1 Colobus angolensis palliatus
TCCATCTCTTCCTTCCCTCTTACCTTCTTTCCTTCATAGTATTAATCTTGACACTATAATTTGGAAGAATCTGATTGGAGAAAAATGTCATGAAGCACAAATGCAGATTTGATATATCTGACCTTTCTTCTCTTCAGAACAATAAATGTCAAATAGCTTAAAATGACAGCCAGGATAACTAGAGATTATTTATGTGCTTAAATATTTAGGCGAGAAACATAGTTTAGACTTAAGTCTAATTTACATGAAGATGCTGACCTATGTGAATCAGAAGCACTTTAAGGGAACCATCACAAGCAGTGGTGTTTGCATTTCAGAAAACAGAAAATGTGAAATAGAAAATGTGAAAAATCAGAATAGAGTGAAGTGGTAAATGACCCTTGATAAGTAATGTTTGATAACATCAAGAAATTACTTTGCAGCACAAAATTGTGTTTGCCTTTTTCATATCTGAGTGGTGTGGTGGCATCTGGAGAAGGACCCACAACCCACATGTCCTCTCCTTTATCTGATGCAAAGTATTTTATATGTGCATGTGTATGTGCATCATTTATCCCCATTTTACTGAAGACACCAACAGAAGGAGGGAGACTTGTCTTGCTCCAGCTGTGTAAATCCTGATAGAAGTATAATCCCCCAGACAGAGTGTAATTCTCTACTCAACCTCACACTCAATTATCATCAGGAACAGGCTCTGAAAGGTGGGTTTCTTGTTTTGTTTTATTTTGTTTAAAGAACTCTGAACATCCGTTAACCTGTGTACTTCTGAAAAGAGAGGATACTACATTGTGTTAAGGAAGCAGAATCTGGAATTAGTTCTGAGTTTGACTCCCAGCTCCAGACATTCTTAGGCTGGTATGAAAATAGTTTTTCTGATCTTAGCATCCTCATCTGTAAAATTATAGTATTTGCTTTATAGGGTTCTTTTGAGTAGTAAATGAGGTAAATTTTAAAAAGAGTTTAGTATAGCATCTGTCACATGGTTAGAGCACTGAAGATATTATCCATTATTTTCTGTTTTATTATTATTGATGTTGTTATTAATAAAGGGATTTCCCCTCATTATTTTTTGTGGCTTCCTTTCTATCTCATTTCTGCTGGGATCTAACTATTCTCACAGAGTTTATCTTGTGGAAAATATAACTAAATAAACGAGGGTCACAATATAATTCTTTAGCTATTGAGCAGTGGAGCAGCCGTTTTGCTCTAAGAGTGAAAGTTACCGGAAAAGCAATCCTGTCCCATTATGCATTGCCTAAGCATTCCATATTGAACCAGTGAATCCTTTGTTTATTTATTTATTCATGTTGAAGGATTTTAATTAAATCATAAATAATATTTCCAAAGTCAAAATATTCATTGTAAGATCTCTTATTTCACAGCAGAAAAGACCCTATTTCAATAACTAACTATGAAAATTTAAAAACTGTAATATGAGTTGAAGCAGTGGAAGGAGGGAAGAGAGTTCTCGACCAGGGGTTGTGAGATTAGGTTTTCATTTTAGAATATACTAAGTTACTCTTTTTTAATCTGGGCAAATCACCTAAACTTCCTGAGTCTTTGTTTCTGACAAATAAGTGAGTTCTAATCTCTGTCCTTTTCATATTAAAATCCTATGATTCTAACCTATTTTCTGGGCTGATGCTGAAGCATGACTGGGAAGTATTATTTCTATAAACAGTTGCAGGGCCCATTGGAATTTCATAAAGCAGTAATAAGAAATGATCACCTTCTCTGATTCTTATGTAATTGGTAAATTATGATCAGAGCTGCTTACCTCTAATATGCTTTAAAGACCATGACTAGATTAAGACTAGTTATTTTTCTTTCTACCCCAAAGGAAAACCCAAGTTATTTTGATGCTTTTCTGGATGTATAGTAAACTCACCAGAGCTGCTTTGTTATGGTTTTCTGTTCTAATCATTGTAGCCCATTGTGTGAACAGAGGCAATCAATCAATTGATCGATAGACCAACTGATAGATAAATATCTACCTACTTACATACATACATAAAAACTGCATTTTCTCTTCCTTGTTTGGGCAGGGTTTATGTTAGGATTGGGACTGAGGGACAAGGGAGTGTTTGACTTATCTCTCTCAGATGAGGGACATAGTAGGTGCTCAGTAAATATTTGCTGAGTCAGTGAAGGAAGGAAAAAGGAATGAATTAGGGATATAAATGTGGTATATTCAAAGGACTATCTAAGCAAGTTCTTTCTGTCTTTCATAGCCCATGTCCCAGTGAACACAGTATGTGTTTATATATTCACTTGCCCACTTCTTAATGGTTCACTGACTCTTCCCTTAATTCCAATTCTTCCTTCCTACAATAATCATTGAGACTTCCCATGTGTTCAGGACTTTATACGGTTCTGTAGGGTAACAGGCAATAATTACAAGATGTAGTCCCTGACTTTAAAGAACTTAAAGTCTAATGAGATAAACAAAAAATATAGGATTTTGAGTCAGAATTTGGGGATTCAAGACTCGACACCATCGTCAGTTAGTTTCATGATCGTCATTTAAACTCTCTGGGTCCTAGTGAAGTGCAGGGATGATAACCCCACCAGGTCGAGGGGATCAGATAAGATTATATGTGTAGGTTAGTGCACTGTAAAATCAAAAGCACTGTAAGCATTATAGTACATGCTTTGAAATAATACAAGATGGTGTGAGCTTAAGAGCTAAATGTCTTGGGGCAAAGAACAGTGAGTAGGAGTGGTGAGTACAGGCTTCCTGACAGAGCTGAAGCTTGATGGTTTTGGAGGAGGAGTAGGGTTTGGAATAGTCAGGATGAAAGAGGAATAGCATTCCAGGTGGGAATCACAGAGTTTGGAGCACAAGGTCAGTCCAGTTTGTCTTCCTGGAGTGCCTAAAATGAGCCTCATGCTCTGCTGGGCCCTCTCAGTTTGGAGAAGAGATTTTATGTTGGTAAGTACAGTAGGATGGGCAGGATGGGGTCAGGACCTTGGAGAGGAAGCAGAGGGTGTTTGACTTTCTCGCAGCAGGAAACAGGCAGCCATCAAAAGCCTGATATAAATAGCATTTTAGGAAGATGAAACTGGTAATGGTGTGTGATCTGGATTAGTATGTAGGAACTGAGGTCAGGAATCTGGGGTGGAGGAGAGGGAAGGTTTGGAAATATGTAGATTCTCAGGATAATGGAGAAAAGGATGGCTTCAGAAAAACTTCACAGGCTTTGGCACAAGAGGCCAAAAAAGAGAAATTCAAGTTTCCTAGCACTTTCTGCCAACAAGATTAGAATAAAAATGGGTCATTTGATAGAAAAGAATTTGGGAAGAAAAAACATTGGGGAGGAAGAGTTAAGTTCCATTTGCACCTGGGGAACTGAGATGATAGCCCAACTCCAAGCAGCTGCGTCCTGCTAGCTGGAAACGTGGCACTAGAACTCATGTAAGAAGTCAGGGCTGGGCATGGGGATTTGGGTGTCATCAGCACAGAGACTTCTCATAAATTATGCGCTTTGCTTAGAACTTAATTTCATGTTTTTTTGGAAGATAAGAGAAATGAAAAGCTTGCTGAATTATGGATTATGCAATGAACTGGATTCAGAGTAATTCTCTCTTCCCCCCTCCCCTCTGCTCCCCTGATGAATTTTGTGTTCTGTTCTTCCCTTTGATCCACACCCCCTACCCTTAATTCTTTGCAAACTGAGGAACACAATGAACTATTTCTGTCAGATCAGAAGATTGTCAGTGAAGGGATTAAGGTGATCGAGAATGTTCACCAGAAGATATGGCGATCTTCCAGGCCCCCTCTCCAATGCTTCATAGATCACAGGGAGAGACGCTTTCTCTAGAGGAAAGCAACCATTTATATTTATAGGAGGAAATGTTTAAGGAGCTAAATTCTAAGTTCCCTGGACAGCCCTGTTGTTTGATTTGCAGCTTTTCTTAAGTAAAGCGCTGATTCTCAACAAGAGATGAGCTGCTTGGCCAATAATGCAATCAGATAAAGTAGGGTTTTCAGACCTGGTGGATGGGCTTGAAGCTGGTACTCCTTTCCTGGCACCAAGCTTGCCTTTGTAGTTTGAACTGAGTTAGCATAAACAGCGGGTGCAACACTCAGAAGTTGAATTTTCTTTAGTTTAATCCTCTTTGTCCTCCTCTTCAAAGGGAAAAATTTGCAAGCAGTTTGCTGAGACATGCTCAAGAATTACCTGCCAGAGAGAATATCAGACATGACCTCAGATAAGGCAATGATGAGGAGGGGGGTTGGAGAAAAGAAAAATGTGGCACTGAAGTTTATTGAACATCTATTATATGCCAGGCACTTTACAGACATTCCCATCTAATCTTCACAGCTGCAAGAGATAGATAGTTTTATCTCTGTTTCACAAATGAGGCTCTGTGGGGTTAGGTGACTTGCCCAGGTCAAGTGACTCATAAGTAGCTGAACTGGGATTTGATCTTAGGTTTCTAAGCCTGAGGATCCCCTCCTCATTCCAAATCTGTGCTTTCTTCTCACCCCTGCTGTGAAGCAAAGCTTTCTTTCTTTAAAAAGACATTCAGCTATAATTTTCCGGAAGCCTGTGGAGTAGGATGAAAATCGAGTGGTTCTCATAACTATCTACTCCTCTTCTGTCACTCACTTTCCTTGTCCCTCACTCCTTCTTGATTTCTTTTCTCTTGTTCTCTGCCTCTCATAGTGGGATGTGCTCCTTTCCTCTTACATGTCTCTCTTTGGGGTTGAGGGGTTAAAGGATGAGGAGAGTGATGAAGCAGCAAAGTGTCAAGTCCTTCATCTCTCACAGTGTCCTGTGCACTTTTCATCGCCTTTCTGTGAAGCCCAGTCAAGGGCATGTAGATGGCCCATATTTGCTGGTTACAGCTTCTGATTGTCATTTTTGACTGCAGATAGTCATAGAGTGAAGTACCCACTCTGTGCAAGGCATCACAGTGGGTGCCAGAAAAAATTATTTTGAAGCGACTAAATTGAAATTTCCTTAAATATAAATGAGTGTGCTTACGTTTTGCCTATTTAGGAAATAGGGGCTAAGGAGAAAGGAGTGAGGAAGCCAGAAGAGGAGGCAGCGACCCTGCTTAGAAGCCAAGCAGTTCCCCAGTATACAAGGTGATAGCTTGATATGTGGCCTTGGCCACCTGCCCTGGTCCACTATATGGTCCACTGACTGGTCTAAAACTGTTGAGTGTCCAGGACTCCCTGTTAGATGGCCCATCTCCATTGACACTGTTCAGGGGGCACCCCATGCAGATTCTCTACTCTCTTTTCTCTTACCCTGAGATCTATTTAATGATAAATGAAAGAATGCATGAACCGGCCTACTCTCAGGATAGATTTGTGCGTGCTTTCTAAAGCCCATTCATCTGGGCAAGACAGGGAAATTAGAGTGGGCCAGAGCCCCTTAAAATGCTCTCAGGTCAGGCCAACCTTTCAGAGAAGAGTGGCTAATAGTGAGGATTTTAGGTCAGTGAAGAGGCGAGACCAGCTGTGATGCCCATGATGATGATGCCCACGAAGCAGCCACTGCAGTGCTTGGCACATGGTAAGTACATCCTGAATCTTTCAGTTAGAAAACATTTGGCTGCAAGTAACAGGGACCCACTCAGAGTAGCTCAACAATCAGGGTTGTGGTATTTCTTTGTTTTTTCTTCCTTTCTTCCCTTCCTTTCCTTTCCTTTCCTTCCTTTCCTT
>NW_012118655.1:1716493-1732344 GCF_000951035.1 Colobus angolensis palliatus
CCTCCCTCCCTTCTCTTCCTTCCCTTCCTTCCCTTCCTTCCTTTCCTCCCTTCCTCCCTTCCTTCCTTCCTTCTTTCCTTTCTTTCCTTTCTTTTCTTTCTTTTTGACAGAGTCTCACTCTGTTGCCCAGGCTGGAGTGCAATGGTGTGATCTCGGCTCATCGCAACCTCTGCCTCCCAGGTTCAAGTGATTCTCCTGCCTCAGCCTCCCGAGTATCTGGGACTACAGGTGCGTGCCACCATACCCAGCTGTGTTTTTGTATTTTTAGTTGAGATGGGGTTTCACCATGTTAGCCAGGATGGTCTCGATCTCCTGACCTTGTGATCCACCTGCCTCAGCCTCCCAAAGTGCTGAGATACAGGCGTGATCCACCACGCCTGGCCCTAGGGGTGTGGTATTTCATGTGAGAGCTTGAGAGCACATATGACTCCAGGGTCGGTTACTGCAACATGACCAGCTCAAGAGCCCAGGCTCTCTGTCTTTCTACTCTGCCCTCCTCAGGGAGAGTGGCTGCCCCCAGGGTGATGGGTGGGTGCGGAAGCCCTCAGCACCTTCACACACAGCTGCTTGCAGGGGCAAAAAAGGGGCAAGGGTCTCTGGAAAACAAAAACCTTTCCCAAAGGCCCCCACTGGATTTCCTCCTGTGTCCCACTTGCTGGGGCTGCCTCACACAATGCCAAAGTCAATCACTAGAGGAAAGAATACAATTCATAGTCTCAAGCTCGAGTGCACATCAGAATCACCAGGAGGGTTTGTTAACACAGGCATTGCTGGGCCCCATCCCCAGAGTTTCTCATTTAGTAGGTCTGGAGCAGGGCCTGAGAATTTGCAGTTCTAGCAAAACCTGCTGGTCTTGGGGACACATGTCAAAAAGCATTGATTTGAACTATTCAGCAATCATCTCCCAGGCCCAGGGCAGTGCCCCTGAAGTACCTAGAAGCCCCAAATCTGAAAAAAGTAGAGGCTCTGTGAGCAAGAAGGAAAGAGGAAGTGCCTGCCGGGTAGTTACACCATCTTTAATTTTTGGAGTCATAGATGGATATCAAACATTGAGATTAAGTAGACCACTAGAGGTGGCGGTGGTGGCTCCTTCTCTCCTCCCCACCCTTTTCTTCTGTTCCTCTTCTTCTTCTTCACTGTAAACTTCGGTACCATCTGAAACTTCTCTCTTTCTGAACATCAAATTCTTCCTTGTTCTATAATAGGTACACCCAAAGCTTACCATGTTGTGGACATTCAGTCCTGTGGCAAGGCCTGTGGTCTTGCAGTGGAAGCTGAGCTGCCCGAGCTCAGCCATCAGGGAGCTTGATGTGGTGGTTACTTCTAAATGAGCACTCATTATTGACGTTAATTGAACTTGAAGTTAATGAAAAAGGATTATTTTACAGGGCTTAAGTTGAGGCCAAAATTGTTATTACAGGTTAATTATTCTCCTTAAAAGGCACCATTACAGCCATGATTGTTTTTTATCAGCTTTTTCCCTGGTGCTGAAAGAGATTTCTTCGAAGGCAGATTCCTGATATAATTAGTCACCTCATTTAATTCTTAATCAGCAATCACTTCTCTCCAGATAAAGGTTGATCAAAGGGATGTGAGTTGGGTACTCTCCCTTAATCGCATTTGATCAGTTTCAAACAAATCATTTCTTCTTCTATTTTTGGTTAGAAATATGGCCTTTCACTATGTTTTCAAACCTGAAACTTGGAAGAAGAATTCAGAATGGGTTCACTGAAAAAATCAGACAGGCCTGCTAAGGACAGCTCTAGGCTGCCTGGGGCTGGGGAAGGTGGCAGGAAAGAGAGGCCCTGAGGCCATGGAACTGTGTCATCTGCTGTCCTTTCTCTTCACCCTCCCTCCTTCTTTTATTCTTCCCTTTCCCTTTTCTCTTCTAGTCTTGCCTTTAGTCCTTCCATCCTCCAATCTCATTTTCAGTTCTGTCTGACTTTAGGTTCATAATTTTGCCTTTAGATCTGCCTGCTTTTCTTTCATCTTGTCTTTCCCCTTTCCACCTCTTTCTATAGCACAAGCCTGCACACTGGGCTAGAAGTTGGGGGAGCCTGTTTGGCTGCTGCTACCAAGGAAAGATAGCATGGGCCACGAGAAGGACTCTCAACGCACCCAGGGATAAGGGCAGGGTACAGGAGGGGCATGGACATTTGAGGAAAGCCTGAGAAGGGTAAAGGCTCTTCCTTGAGAGAAAGGGAAGGCTGAAGGGAATAGGATTGAGCTACACAATTATAAAAAGCCCTAGGTAGGAGGAGGAGAGATTTAATCACCAAATCCCAGGGCAACTGAATGAGAGAGGAGGTCTTGAGGCTTTAGCACCCTGTCTCACAGTGCCACACTGCTGACTGGTGGAGGGAGGAGCTGTCAGAGAAATCCTGCTGAAAAGTCACCAGAGAGAATTCTCCCTGGGGTCCCCACCCCACCGTCTCCCACTCTGATGTCCCTGGTAACAGAACAAATGCACCCTTCCCTTCCTCTTTACAATTATTTTTAAACTGAAGTATTATTTATGAAAGCAACATGTGAATGTACTCTCCTAACTTTTTCTTTCTTTCTTTTTCTTTTTATTTACTTGTTTATTTTTGAGATGGAGTCTCACTCTGTCAGTCAGGCTAGAGTGCAGTGGTGTGATCTCAGCTCACTGCAAGCTCTGCCTCCCAGGTTCAAGTGGGTTCTCCTGCCTCAGCCTCCCGAGTAGCTGGGATTACAGGCACCTGCCACCACACCCAGCTAATTTTTTGTATTTTTAGTAGAGATGGGGTTTCACTGTGTTGGCCAGGCTGGTCTTGAACCCTTGACCTCAAATGATCCACCCACCTCAGCCTCCCAAAGTGTTGGGATTACAGGCATGAGCTACCATGCCTGGCCTCTCCTAACTTTTTAAAGGTGGATTGTAGATCTCTATTTACATCTATATCTATCTGTATCTAAGCTCCCCTTTGCTCAAAACATCCACCTAGGCTCTTCCTCCTTCACTAGAGATAACCAGTGTTTGTAGTTTGGTGTGTATTCTTCCCAATATTTCCATGTATTTACAGAATACAGAAACTTGCCTGTGTGAGGTAATGAAAACCTAAGCTGAGCATCTTCTTACAGTGAACTTGTATTGTCCAATGGGATCGTGTGGAAGTGCATGATGGAGATTTTATTTTCTTAAATGAACGTTGATTGTCCAGTGGGATCATGTGGAGGTGCTCCACACTTGTCTTAGTTTGCGAGAGCTGCCATCAGAAAATCCTACTGAATGGGAAGTTAAGCAGCAGAAATTTATTTTCTCACATTTCTTGAGGCTAGAAGTCCAAGATCAAGGTGCTACACGGTGGGTTTCTCCTGAGACCTCTCTCCTTGGTTTGCAGGTGGCTGTCTCCTCTCCAAGTCCTCACAGAGCCTTTTCTCTTTGTCTCTTCCTCTTCTTATAAGGATGCGAATCATGTTAGATTAGAGCCCCACCCTTATTGATGTCTTTTAACCTTAATTACCTCTTTAAAGGCTGGATCTCCAAATGCAGTCACATTGGGGATTAGGGCTTCAACAGATGAATGAACGTGACTTAGCCCACAACAGCACAAAATCTGCCCTCCCAGCTCTGTGCTTTTGTCAAGACATTCCCTCTTGGGGGTGGGGGGTATGCTTTCTATTCTTCTTCATCCTGGGAAATGTTCTTCATACCTTAAGTTTCCACTCAAATGTCAACTCCTCTAAGACATATTTTCTCTGCAGCCTGGCTCCTTGCTTCCACGCAAGAGCTTTGTGCTCCCCAAGAGCTTGTGACCCCTGTCTTGTAGGAGCTCTTTTTGTCCTGCAGTTTCTGTGGCAGTTTGTCTCCCTGCACCCACACTACCATACCTACTCTCCCATTGCAGGGAACAGTTCATGGATCCTAGAGACACATTCAGTAAGTTTCCCTTACTTCAGGATGGAGAGAGCTGTGTCAGAATGTTCTGGTATCAAACAGTATGTGGGGAATGTAGGGAAGACCAGGGAAAAAGAGAGACCCGTAACCTGTAGCCAACCTTCTTTCTTCACCCCAAGCCACTGAGAATGCTGGACAGCCAGGATGTCACTCCTGTAGTCCTCCTTTCAAAAACACATCGGCCAAAAGAAATCACCTAGGAGAATAGATAAACTGGCCAATAAGATGGTAATTAAGCAGATGGAGGCTCACAATGAACGGCTGAATTGAGATGGTTAGGGATCTCCCAAATTAAGCCACTGGAAGGACTACTAAAAGGCACATATCATCTGGAAGGAATAAAATAATAAACTATGGCCAATCATGCAACACTCATTTAAAAGACTATGAATTCCTTTCTGCGTTGTTTCCTTTCTGTGGGTTTCTGAAGGCATTGGTGTTGGTAAAGCATTCTGGGGCTGGACCGTGGTATAGCCAGGCTCAACAGCCACAGACCAGGGATCGCTGGAGCTGCAGCTTCCTGCTTCCAGCCTCAATTCTTGTCTCTCTGCCAAGCCTTTCAGTCTCAAACTTTCAGCTCATAGCCCTTTCTCCTTTAAAGAAAAGCTCTGTGTTTTAACCTTTGTTCACTTTCAATGTCTTTCAGAATGAAAAAAGACTTTCTAATGGAATCCCAGTGCAGTGCAGTGTGGTCTGCCTTCCCAAGTTGTCACCCCTCCACAGTGCAGAGTGCCGGGGAGGAGGTCATCCCAAGTAACAACTTTCAGAGCTAATTAAGCTTTTACATCATTCTAGAGAATTAGGATCAACCAGTGGCCCTTGTGTGTAACTTGCTAAATCCAAATCCTGCCTTATCTCCAGGCATAAAAGCCACATTAAGTTTTAAGACCTGATTCAAAAACACATTATGGATAATGATGACACCTTGATATTAAGTCTTCAGAAAGGAGTCTGGGCACATGACTTGACATGTGGAAGTTTTACCACTGATGGAAATGTGGGGCTTTTATGGTTCCCATTGATTGTTAAACAAATGCTACTTCTCTCTATAAGGAGATATTGACCACCAAGTACATTTAAGAGGAGTTTGTCTGTGTGTGTGTGTGTGTCTGTTTTAAGCATCATCATTCTCACAGATACTGGTATGTTCCCCTCATCCTCCTGGAAAAGCAAAATAGTTGAGAATTGAAAGGGAATCCAGAATCACAGAATATTGCCTTCAAAAAGGTGCTTTAGAAGTAAGAATGAAACGTTAACAGCATATCACCCTGACTTCTAAAATTTCATTTTTCTGTACTAGAAGAAAATACCCTGGACTTGAAGTCATTCTGCCTGGGGTCTTGCTGGTCCCCACTAATTAACTAAGTTATCTTAGATAAGTTATTGATAGTTTTTTTCCCTGCCCCCACTCCCCAGGTTATTGGTAGTTGTGAGAGCTAACACTTTGTTGAATGTTTTCTCCCCTGCAAAAATCAGGCTTAACCTCCATTTCTCATGTAGCCCTCCCAGCAATGCCATGTGGGGGATAGTATTGATTTTCCCATTTCACAGAGGCTTAGAGAGGTTGTTCCTTGCCCAAGGATCTCACTGTTCAGTTGTGGAGCAGGAGCTCAGGGCTCCTGGACCCCCAGACACCTGCTCTTAGCCGCCATGCTATGCTGCCTCCCCTGGGTTTAACACCACCATCTACAACAGCAACAAATATTCATTGGGGGCTACCATGAGCCAGGCACTGTGAAGGAAATGGACATGGCCCCTGCCCCCAGAGTTTGCAGATGAGGACAACTAAGTTCTCTCTGGGTTTCTTGATCATTTTCTATCATAAGAAAAGGGTTTGGGTCCTTGACACCCTTTTCAACTTGAAAGTTTATGAGCACTTAAATTATTTGCGGTGACTTCTAGTTTTCCATTTCTTCATTCATATCACCAGTTACATGCTTATATTGGGTGACTGTCATGTGCCAAGGCACTCTGTTAAGGGTTTTTGTAGAACTACTGAATTTTGTCCTCATATCAGTCCATAAGAGACTGCAAATGAGGAAATGGAGCTTCAGAGTTTACCTTGCTCAAGGTCATTCTGCTTGTAAATGTCAGAGCTGGAATTTGAACTCAGCTCTGTCAGCTCCATGCTTTTCCCCATGGAAGCAACTTCTTGAGCCACTGTTCTTAAAATTCAGTAAGTCCCATTCATTTAAACAAGCTAATTTATATTATTACAGATATTATGGAAACAGTAATCCACGTAACTGAGTCATCTGGAAGCCTGCGCTGCAGTCTGCTTATTAGAGGCAGGATTGTATACCAAGGAATTCAGACCTGAACAGGACCTGAACCTTGGTGTTTGGTTGCTGAGCTGAGAAAGAATCCTGGAACCTTCCCCACAGTGAAAGTTAACGTTTTGACACTTAGAGTCAAACTCGGGAGGTTGTTAGTTATAACAATAACAATAACACAAAGAGCTAATATTTATACACTTCTTTATAGTTTCCCTGGCCCTTCCACATCCATTATCTTATTTGATAAGAAGAAAAGAACAATGGAATGAATTGGGAGCTGGCAAACATATAAATTGATACTGAGTCTGCACGGCAGAAAGTCAGAGCAATGAGAAAAAGGAGCAGGGTCACTCATCGGAAGCAGATGGGCTTATCTTTAAATACCTGATGAGGAAGGTGGCTGAGCAGTAGATAAATGTAAAAAGGACCATGAAGCTGAGAATAAATGGAGCAATCTTTTTCTGAATGGAAAGTGGCTGAAATCCCAGGGCCGGGGAAGGGGAGGGGTGGAAATATTCAAGAATTATGGCCTGAGAAGAATCCGTAAAGCTGTCAGGCAGCAGGGGCAACAACAGCACATCAGGAGTGGCCCAGAATTGGTGGCCCCATAAATCAAGGGGGGAAACATTATGGCCAGTGCAAGGCAGCACTGTGCCCTAATGGAGAATGGGCTGGAGGACTTTATAAAGCTGGGTCGGCCAGGCTCTAGGCGTGATGGAATTGACCGAGTCAACCTTGGAAAGGCTCAAAATTCAGCATGTTTAAAAAAATGGGCTAGTGGGTGCTTAGATCATTCTGAGGATCCACAAGTCATTCTCCCCCCTCTACCACAAACTTACTTAAAAGGAAGAAATATTATATACCGTTGGGAAGTATGTGTGTGGGAGCAGGGAAGAGGATGCATTCTCATTGCATCAATGTGCGTAGAGTCAGTCTGGAGCATGGGGAGAGTCTGGGCTCCAGTGTGGGAGGTCATGGTGTCAAATCTTAGGTCTGCCACTTACCAATCATGTGACCGACCAGTCCCTTCAGCTCTTAGCCTCCAGATTTTCTCTACAGAACAGGGACAGTAATATCTTAATAATTGCTCATTGTGAGGGTCCAATGGGCTGTTTGATTCTATAAAGTGCTTAGCACAGGGCTTAGTGCAGATAAGTGATTAGAAGCAATTATTAGAGGGGACAGTGGAACTACCCTTCACTCAGAAATCACAGTCCAACAGATGAAGAGTATGGTGGACAGTTTTCACTTGGTTATGCTGCATGAATAACCTCAAATTCTTGATACTTTCCAGCAACTTTATTATTGATGTTGCTTGTTGGTGTAATGGGATGGCTGCTGCTCTGCTTCAGGCTCTCAGTAGATTCAGATCTGCTCCATGCATCTTCTCATCCCATGATTCAAGATGAAAGGGCTTCTCCTATGAAAGCTGAGTATTTTCAGATCGGAGGAAACTAGTGCAAGAGAGCTCCGAGAGCCTCTTGAAACTGCCACATTGCCCCTTCTGCACACATTCCAGTCAACAAATGAAATCTTCAAGCCAAGGCCAACATCAGTGGACAGGAAAGCACATCCTTCCATGGTGGGGGTGCAGGTAGTAGGAAAGACTGAATATTTGCAAGACAGTAATAGGGTCTGCCTCAAGAGGCATGGTTAGGACCATGGTTGTGCATAAAAAGCCAATTGACTGGGTTAGGGAGAGATGGGTTGAACTCAGTCAAGCCAATGTTTACTAAAGCAATAGACGTATGGTCAGAGAATGAGCTTTTGCTGAGACTTTCTCTTGATACTAGCATTTTATAGAGAGAAGCTGGATGTCAGGATGACTGTGCCCTTCCTTGCAGTCCTGCTGCATCTAAGCTTCCACCTGTGACATGGCACTGACCTTCCTTATCAGCCCCTGCAGCTCCTAGGCTTGGGTAGCATGTGGTCCCAGGGAAGTGTGAACTGATGGTGAGTGAGTCTCTCTCTAAGCAGTTGGATGTAAATGTTAACACTTGTTTCCCAGGCAGCATCAGAATTCAGCATTTTCTTATAGTTCTTGTGATTCTCCCCAGAACTATAAAGTGTTCTTTTTTATAGGCCTCGGATTTGTCATTTTTAAATGAGATGGGATAGAGTGATCTCTAAGGCCATTTGCAGTTCCTATGGTCTATGACCATGATGATTTTACAGGTGTAGAGAAGGCATGTGAAGTACTTCATCTGAAACATGCTAATGCAGAGAAGTGTTATGCTAACACTGTACTCATTTAAGATGCATGGTGTTATCCACATTGCTGTAAGTAGAGATTGTCACCCAGCATCCTCTCTAGGTCTCCTGTACCCTGGAGTTTCTCCTACTCTCACTTCTTTTAAAAAATCTGCTGCAAGACATCCTTAAAGTGTGCATGTCTAATCATTGTTTACACTCTTGAAGGAGATGAGCCTTTACCCCCAAAGGAAGGGCTTTCTAATATTGTGATGTTACAGATGTATGGAGGAAGATGTTTTAGGGCAGGAAGGCCCCTCTTTTTCCTTTATTTCAATTTGATAAATACTTACAGAGCATCCATTATGTTTCCTTCCAAGCTATGTGCTTTCATTTATGTTGTCTCTTTCAATCCTCACAAAACCCCCTTGAAGAAAATATTAGTATCCCCATTTTTATAGGTAGAGAACACCGAGTTCCAGAGAAATTAACTTACCCAGTCGTACAGCCAGGAACAGCAGGTGTGAGATTCAAACTTAGGTCTTCTTCACTGAAATTTCCATTCTATTCAGTTCCTCTTTTATTACGTTTTGATAAGATGTGTGCTGAGCTACGAGTTGGGGGCTTCCTTCCAAGACTTGAGAGGTCTTCTGGCCTGTGTGGCCTGAGGCAAGTCACCAGTAACACAGGATTGAGGCAAGGGAACAGTTAGCTACCGGGAGACCTTGGTTCTTAGATAGAGGGACACAGCTGATTAAGTCACTGGTTTAAGATTAAGTCACATATATGTGAAGCAGGGCTGATGGCAGCTACCCTGCCACCCTCTTAGAGATTCAGAGGGACCCTGGAGAGAGAGTATAGGTAAAAATTCTTTGTAAACTGTTTAATATCATTCAAATAGATGGCACTGTTGTTGGTTCTCTTTAGAAGGAAATGGGAACAAACCTCACTGGCATTTTCCCTCAACAGAGGTTCTGCCTGAAAAGGCAATCCTGTCCCCAAAATGTTTGTTTTGAGGGTTCTAGGACACAGGGCAAAGAATATCACGCCTATAACCTTTTTGTAGTAGAGAGTACAACAGAGAATTTCAGACTCACTTTTGGAAAACTCAGTGCCTAGAAATCTAGATTTCTACCAAAGGCATTGGTGGATTCAGGCCCAGGCTTGTTTGACTCTGGAAACTTCCACTGTTTCCTTCTGGAACAGTACTAATACTTAGGTTAGGTATGATACTAAAAGGGGTTACCAAATATAAGACATAGCCCCCTTCATTCTAGTGCCACGTGGTCTGCTTGATGTGGGAAAAGGCGCACTGACATAAAACAGCAAAACCAAAGCGCTAAGAGGCAGAGGGCGTGGAGTCGATTGTCAAGATAAATGCCTGGTTAAAGACCAGGCAGAACTTGTCTCTCTCCTACTTGTAGATGCTCTATGTTCAGCTGAGATTGGAAATGGCCTGGAAATCCTTGCTTAGGGGACTGGAAACCTCTGGATGTACACGTTTTGAAGCATTTCTCTATAATGTCTTTGTAAAGCATCCTGCTGTCTTGTTTTTTCAGCTTGCTTTCACAAGATGGTCCAGTAACAGCTGGTTGTTGTTCTTATCCTTCAATAACTTGGGTCATAAAGAGGTGAAATGGCTACCCAGTCATCCAGGACTGGCAGTACTGGAGTCTGTGTCCATCACAGGGCCTTTAGGCACCTCACCTGACTGGCTGCCCTCCTGGCTTCTCTCTCTCTCTCTCTCTAGATGTAGATGTAGATGTAGATGTAGATGTAGATGTAGATGTAGATACAGATACAGATACAGATATAGATATAGATATAGATATAGATATTCCACAGCAGTACTGGGGGTCTGTGCATGGCCAGACCCAGGAAGGGGCTGTTTTCCCCTGCTTTCTCTCTGCTGTCACTTTCTGTCCACAGCCTCTCCCCTACTATATCTATCTATCTACTTTATCTATCTACCTATCTATCTGTCTACCTACCTACCTATCTATCTATTCTTTAAAGGAAAAAGTCATTTTAAGGAAAATAGATCCTATGGGAGTGATAATTTATAACACTTGATAGTCTAGACATTGCCATATTTTATCTAGAGGTTTATATTTTCCTGTAATCCTGCTTTGAATGGTATTGTTCCTTAAATAAGCAAGTAAACATTAGAAAATAAAATTGTGTTAACATTGATTATTAGCTTATATATGATTATATATAGAGAGTATATAATATATATGTGTATGATATATGTATATATCCACACACATATATGTATATATACACATATCCACACACATATATACATATATACACATATGTGTGTGGATATGTGTATATATACATATATGTGTGTGGATATGTGTATATATACACACACATATGTGTATATATATTTATTCCTTTTTTTTCCTTTCTTTCCTCTGCAGAGAAACCATTGTATATCTCTGGAAACATTTAGTTCTATTTAAATGTGCTTTAAAATGCAACTAAGTAAAAAGAGAACTTTTTAAGAAGAAAGCTTAATATGAATCTAGCCAGACTAGATTTATATTCAAAGTCACTTTTCGGTTCAAATTAACTTCTACTCAGTGGTTTTCAAACTGTGTTTGGAGACAGAGATACTCCCATGGTTGATTCAGTCACAGCTACTCACTCTCATTGGTTTTATACATTGGGATTCCCCTTAGGACTTCACTTAACAAAATGTTCTATTTCAAATAAACAGCTTGAAAATCCCACTTTTACACCAACAGCGAGCTCCCCAGGAGTCAGAAGGAAATGGTGTATTGGATGTTACAGTAACATAACATTTTTCTGATTGTGAGGAAACGTCTTAGAAATTGGCATGTAACTTTTTTAATGCATTTCAAGGCCACTGGTGCCGTGTGCCTGAGTTCGGAAGCTGGTTTGGTAGCTGGAACAGCTTGCCCCAGTGGAAATTCTACACAGGGCAAAATCTTCACTTGTTTTGATGGGAAAAAGGGAAAAGTCCCTTTAAAGAAAACAGGTCCTATGGGAGTGATAATTTATAACAGCTGATAATTAATCTAGACATCACCATATTTTATCTTTAGGTTTATATTTCTTCTAATCCTGCTTTGAATTGTATCATTCCTTAAGTAAGCAACTAAACATTAGTAAATAAAATTGTGATCATTAGTCATTAGCTTAATACATAAGTTCCTTTAAAAAAAACAAAAAACAAAAAACAAAACACAATTTATTGGACCATGTGCTCAATGTCTACAGGCCCAATCCTCCACAGCTAGGAACAGCCATGGTAACTGGATAATTGACTTATATTGCCAGAAACCAAGACATCAATATTTACTAGTTAGCAACTAGCTGAGTCACAGGTCTTGCACGAGCCTCAAAGAGGTGATAAACCACCAGTGAGTCCTCTTCTCACAACCGGCTTTTTGGACTCACTCTCTCCTCAAAGTGGATGGTAGAGACAAGGTACCCAGAAGGCTTTATGATTACCTGACCTGACATTCTCATTTGCCAAAGGTTTTCCTGGTAGCCTCTTGTGAAATCTAAACACAGGGATGTTTCTTTCTTTTGAAGTAAAGGTCTTTTAACATAGCAGTCCTTCCGGTAAGCACAAGAAAAGATTGGCTGTCTGAGTTGTAAATTAAATGAAGCTACCCAGGAATGAGACAACAGGAACAGTAACGACAGGATTTTGGTGCAATGGAAGATGCAATATAATGGGCTTGTCAAGCCTTTCCTACTCACAGTGTGACTTTTAAAATGTCCATATTGGCATCACTTGGGAATCTGTTAAAAATGTAGAATCCAGGGCCCAACCCCAAGGCCTGCTGAACTAGAATTTGTGCTTTGACAAGATTCCCAGGATGACAGTTTAAAAATATAGGCCCAAAGTCTTTGGTCCTCCTCTCATTGGGAGGTGATGGGCTCTATGTCCCTGCCCCTCGAATATGGGCAGGCTTGTGACTGTTTGACAAATAGTGTGTGGCAGAAGTGACCCGGCATAGGACAGAAATAGTCGTGCAGCTTTCTTCTGATTCTCTTCAGATGCTCACTTTGGGGGAAGCCAGCCACCATTTAAGACCTCCAAGTGCTCTGAGATACCCATGAAGGCACTGTGACCAACAGCCCCAGCTAAGCCCAGACTCCCTAACATTCTTGCTAGATTGTCAGGCATATGAATGAAGCCATCTTGTGCCTTCAAGACCAGCCATCTGCCAGCTGAATACCACCAAGTGACTCCAGTTCATGCCACATGGAACAGAAGAATCACCTAGCTAAAACCATGCCTGAATTTTGGAACTATGGCATTTATGAGATATAATAACAATGGTTGTTGCTTTAAACCACTAAATTTTGGGGGTAGTTTGTTAGGCAGCAAGCTAGCTGGTGAACTGTAGGCCCAGTAAAATGTGAAAGCACTGGACAAAACAGCAATAATCAATCATTCAGTGAGGCATTGAGAAAAGTCCAGAGTAGACAGAATACTTGGGTGGATTAAAATATTCCTGATTTCAAGTGAGAATGTTCCTCATTCAGTCTTTCTCTTCCTTTCTTTACTGTGTAAACCATAGGAAACCTTCTGATAAGAATTTGAAAATTGGCATTTAATAAATATCTAATTTGCCAGGAGTTGAGCTAAGTGCTACACTGTGTTATATCAGCTAATATTCATAAAAACCTTTTGAGCTAGGTATAATTATTCCCATTTTGTAAATGATGGAACTCAGGCCAAAAGGGGTGATATAACTTGGGCAAAGTGAACTGCTAGAAGTTAATTGTAGGTCTGTCTGTCTTGAGTGTCTCTTTTACCTGGGTTTTGATGGCAGGAGGCTGAGATGCACTTGACCACAGTCCTGACAAGGTACTGTGTGCTAGCTAAGGGCAATTTTCCTTCTTTCTCTTCCCTTATGGCAGTAAATGGACATGACAGGCCTGAGTTTTGAGTTACATCTCTTTTTCTATTTAGTCTCTTATGAAAGGACTAACAAAGACCAAGTTACAGGCAAATAGAGAGGTATGGGCCCAGCGTACTACATGTGCATGATGGATTGTTCTTAGTTAACTGGCTCAAATGTACACTTGACTTTTGAACAACCCCCGCACAGTTGACCCTTTACACAGTCAAAAATCCAAGTAGAACATTTGACTTCTCAAAAACATAACTATTATTATTAACCACTAATAGCCTGCTGTTACCAATGACATAAACAGTCAACACATACTTGGCATATTATGTGTATTGTATACTGCGTTCTTACAATAAAATAAGCCAGAGGAAAGGAAATGTTATTAAGACAATTATAAAGAAGAGAAAATACATTTACTATTTATTAAGTGGAAGTGGATCATTACAAAGGTCTTCGTTATCTTTAAGTTCAGTAGGCTGAGGAGGAGGAGGAAAAGGATGGGTTGGTCTTGCTATCTCAGAGGTGGCAGGAGCAGAAGAGGTGGAGGAGGTAGAAGAGAAGGCAGGCCTTCTTGTTGTACAACTCCAAACCTGTCTCTTTTCTCTTTGAGGTTTAGGGGTTAGCAGCTGTATTGATAAGTCCTGATCATAAACCTATCTGCATTTGCACAAAATGGTAGAGTTAGCCTATCCCTTCCTCCCTTGAATCATGGTGCTCACTTCTCTTCCTTACTCATAAATGTCCTTTGTGGCCATTTCTTTTCTGAATAGGGCACTTTAATCTGCATTAAAAATCTATTCAGGCAGATATTCTTTCTCCTAGATAATTTTCTTCATGGCATCTAGAAACTCTTCTGTTGTCTCTTGGTTAGCAGAAGCTGCTTCCCTATTATCTTGACATTTTTATAATCTGAACTTTTTCTTAAAATTATCAAACCGTCCTTTGCTGACATTACCTTCTCCAGTTTTAGATCCTTCACCTTTCTTTTGCTCTAAGTCGTTACATAATAACTTGGCTTTTTCTCAAATCACATTAGAGTCTATAGGTATGACTTTCTTATAACAATCCTGCATTCATATAAAAGCTTTATTTTCAATCTGACATAAAAAGATATTTCCCCCAAAGTGCAAGGTTTTTATGCCTGCAGGTGTAGCCACAGCAATGGCTTCACATTTTTTTTCTTTTCCTTTTTTTTTTTTTTTTTTTACAATGGTCCTTATGCCTGATTCATTTATCTTGAAATGGCTGGCAGCTGCAGCTGCAGACCTCAATCTATGGCACATATCAAGCAATTCCTCTTTTTCTTGTAACATCATAACTTTTCTCTGCTTCTTGGGAGCACTTCCAGCATCACTAGTGTCACTTTGTACGGGTCCCATGGCGTTATTAAAGGTTTACAGTATTGCACTAAACATGATGAATAATATGTGAGAACCATGAGAGATCACATTTTACTGTGATATGAAATTTACTGGAGAGAAAACTACTCATGTAGAGAAGATTTTAAACAGATACAACACTTGACCTCTTGCAATAGTAACAGGTGGTCATGAAACTATTAAAGTAGTACAGTATGAACTAAAATTAATTTCATAGTTATGATTTAATGCTGCATCTTTACATTTGTTCACATTTCTCTCAATTATGAATGATGCCATATACAGTCTTTGTGTGCCCAATAGGTTTTAATACATTTTAACTTATAGATTTGTGTATATTTTATGGTAGTAAATGATAAAATAGACTAGTATCTACATATATTTTATGATTCATAACATACATAACTTTTTCCTTTTTTTTGATATTTCCAGGCTATGTAGTATATCTGTGAGTTTTCTCAAACTGTCACAAATCTCCAAAAAATTTTCCAATGTATTTATTGAAAAAAAATTCACATATAAGTGGACCCGTGAGGTCCAAACTCATGTTGTTCAAAGGTTATCCATATTTAATTGGCATATGAGAAAATTCCATCTTACTTTTCAAGGAGTGAGTGGATCTGAGCCTAGTTTTTACCCCAATGAATCTGAGTTAGTTGGCTTCTCTATGTTCATCTCTTGGGAAAAGAACACGTTTCAATTCAGCATTCTTTTACTGAGGGCCCCTGTGAGCCTGGTGTGATGCTAGACACTACTGGGGAGATACAGTGGTAGACAAATCAAAGCACTCATCCTCAGAAATTCATCATCATGCACCAATGAATATCAGAGGCCAGAGGATGGAGAGTCTGGGAAGGTTTTCTGGTGAAGATGGCCTAAACATGAGCCTTGAAGGAGTTCACTGAAAGTAAATGAGCTTAACAGCATTAAGACAGTAGGATACTTAAAGGAAAGACCTAGAATAAGGAAAAGATCAAGTTAGGGAATGGCTGGCAGACCTCAGTAGCTAGAGTTAGCACAGGCTTGGTTGCTGGATAACCATTGTTTTGCCCTGTCTAACAGGGAAGTAAGGTATTCTTTAATGCTGTGCTTCCTTCTTTGCCCTTCCCTTCCCTTCCCTTCTTCCTTCCCTTCCCTTCCGTTCTTCCTTCCCTTCCCTTCCCTTCTTCCTTCCCTTCCCTTC
>NW_012118655.1:1732648-1802319 GCF_000951035.1 Colobus angolensis palliatus
CCTTCCCTTCTTCCTTCCCTTCCCTTCCCTTCTTCCTTCCCTTCCCTTCCCTTCTTCCTTCCCTTCTTCCTTCCTCTCTCCCTCTCTCCCTCTCTCTCTGTCATCTCTCTCTCTTACCCCCTGCTCCTTTCCCTCCTTCATTAAAAAATTATCTATCAATATAAACATTAAGCTTACTTGCGCTTCCATTTATGACCAAGGAAAAATATTTGAGTAATGGTAGAGTTTAGCAAATAAAAATCAGCTTTAGCAAATAAAATACATGATGATCAGTTAAGTTTGAACTTCAGATAATCACATCTGATGTTACAATATTTGGGATACACATCACTAAAAGTTGTATTGTTGTTTATCTGAAAGTCAAAATTTAACTGGGTATCCTGGATTTTATCTGGCAACTTTAGCATTAGGTAAATATAACAGTTCTTTTGACTTCTCAAGCTAGGCGAAGTGATGCTTCCTTGGTATTATCTAGGTTGTTGTTGTCATTGCCTGTCTGTCGCCAGGCTGGAGTGCGGTGGTGCGATCTCAGCTCACTGCAACCTCTGCCTCCCATGTTCAAGCAATTCTTCTGCCTCAGCCTCCTGAGTAGCTAGGACTACAGGTGCACGCCACCACACCCAGCTAATCTTTGAATGTTTAGTAGAGATGGGGTTTCACCATATTGGCCAGGCTGGTTTTGATCTCTTGACCTTGTGATCCACCTGCCTCAGCCCCCCAAAGTGCTGGGATTACAGGCATGAGCCACTGCACCCGGCCTAGTATTACCTAGTTTTTATAAACAAATTACGTTTCAATTTAACCCACTGTAATAGTTTATGTTGAGACATTATGTTTTGCTTCATACTTTTTATTGTTTCTATTTTTTAGAAAAATGACCTGTTTGCAATTTGTGGCTTGGTTTCTTCTTGTCTGGCTTTAGTCTCTTGATTTTAACACTTTCCTGTCTGACAGTCGAGTTCTAGAAGTTGTTCTGCTTCAAATCCCTTGAGGTTTGTTTTGAGGGGACATCGACGCTCTCTCTCACAGCCCTTCACAACCTTTTCTGTTTCATGGCCAGCTTAGAAATGATTAAGTTTATTGAGGCAGCCTCAAACGGAGTCCCTGTTTGCAGATGGAGGAATTGGGTGGGGGGACTGTGGTGTGTGTGTGGGTCTTCACCGAGCTGCTGTAGGGCTGAAGGTCAGATGAGAAGGGCTGAGCCAAAACAGTCACATCCCATTCTGCAGGCTCCTTTGGCCTACTGAACTGAGGAAGCTCTAGTTGTTTCTCCCTGCAATCTGCTGGGAGTAGAAACTACAGAAAATTTGAGGTTTAAAATGAGGGAAAGTGGGGGAGTACATGCAATGAAAATAAGAATGAGAGAATAATTCATTTTGACTTGGAAAAGGTGAAAAGTATCATTTTGACTTGGAAGAGATGAAGAGAGTGGGGGATTGGGAAAAGTTTCATGGAGGAAGTGGCATTTCAGCTGAGCCTTAAAACAGTTGGGTAGAACTTTTGCCCCATTCTTGCCTGTGAAATTTCCTTTCCTCTCCCAGTTCTATCTCATGACTTTGTAAAGAGTTTAACAGCCTACGCAGGAGGCGGGGAGACAGCCAGCAGCCTGTTGTGTCTGGACAAGCTGGCAGGAGGGCCCACCCCACAAGCACAGAAGTTTGCCATGCCTGACAATGCCAGCATACCCTTTGCTCCAAAGTCAGAACAATTCAGCCCCATCTATCTTTCTTGCTTCCTGGAAGACACAGAAATGCTCCTCTTTGAAATTTGATAAAAGCACCAACTTGCCAATCAGAAGAGGGAAGATCATAATTAATGATAATAGCCTGGTTTTAATTATAGCTATTTAGCAAGTTAGCAGAACAATACCAGTAAAACAGCTCGACACTGAATGGGTCGGGAGCAGCCTGCTGCTTCCTTCAGCGTTCACATGGTGGCCCTGGAACTTTGCAAGGCTCAGCTCTTTGGAAATGGAGGGATTGCAAATGAGGGCAAAGCAACCTGCATTCCTCCTTCTCCAGTAAGAGATTTCTACCTTTCTCTGTTCCATACAATTTGCAGGTGCATCTGGCATGAGCTGGTTGTCCCTGAGACTACACAGTTGAAGACGGACCTGTGTTCTGTTGGAGTAGAGGCAAGAGCTCAGATATGCATATTACAGTGAGGACCCTTAGTTGAACTGTCCATCCTTGGCTCCTTTCTCTGTCCCGGCCAGACCTAGACTACTAGAAAGTTAACTCTGAAAGGGAATTTAGAGATCCTCTAATCCAGAGACCTTCAAACTTTTTAAGGCCAGAAGAGCTGCTCTAATTGAAGAGGAAGAATGAGAAAGCGGACACAAAACCTTGATTCCAGCCTCCATCTTGCCAATGGCTATAGCCCCATGGTCGCTCCATGAAACCCTTAGGATTCCTTAAAGAAGCAATAATTCAGCCTCATTTTTATGGCATGGGTACTAGAAGAAATGTGGCTTTCCCATACCCAAGCAAATAGATATTGTGAGATTTAAAACCCAGATCTCCCCTTTCCTCCCAGGCATATGTGTTTATGATATTCCACTTGGGATATTCTTTCAGCACTGAAAATCCAAATCTACCTAGCCATAGATCCCTGGGGACTTACAAAGCAGGAGCTTAAATGGGAGTGGGAGAGAGCCACTAAGTCAGTGGCTTTTAATTTGGTCCACAGTGGAGAGTCCATAGTTTTCATCAGCTTTTCAGCAGGATCTGTGACCCCCCAACATTTAAAATCACTGCCTTGAGGCTACTCAGCAACTCAGCCAAGGGCTCTGACACACCCCGAGTTCCTGCTTCCTTCTGAGGTCAGACCATCACCTCACTCCTGCCCTGGGGCACATCTGCCTGGCCAGCTGGTTTTTCCTACTTCATGGCTAATTCCAAAATGACCAGGACCCAATCAAGATAGAAGTTGACAGGCAATAAAGGCACGGAGCAGGATGGAGAGGAGGCCACCTCCCAAGGCAGCCAGGGAAAGATTTTCTCTGAGAGATGACAAAGTGGCCTTGTCATTAATGAGGCAGACATCTCTCCAAGGATGGGTCTGCAGGAAAGATGGCACTTCCCCAGTCCCCTTTCTGACAAGACAGCAGCCTCTAACAGATGAAGAGGAAATCTGTAGGACAGAATTTCTTGGATCTGCTTTAAATCTGCCATGGGACATTGGCAGTTAGAGAAAATCATCTCAGGTGATAAAGAGTTGGATTAGCATCAGATAACTGTGAAGTAATAATTTGTCCCTTTGAAATAACTCAGGCGGCCTTTCTTCTCTGTGACAGATTCAGGCCCATGAAGTTTTGGCCTTGTTAGTTACCAGATTTACAGGAAACTTACTGACTGCTTCTTACCACAGAGAAGAGAAGTTTTTCCCTAAAAGAAAGCATTCTTTTGGGATGAATGACCTAGCATTCATCCTTTCTCATCCCTTTCATGAGTGGGCATGTCCTCTTTTTTCTTAGGAACAATCACTCTGTTGTTTTGGGGAGAAAAGGATAGAATAAGTACCCCATTGCTTGAGTCAAGCTGGATGAACCATTATCTAGAAGGTGAGTACTCCAGACCCTACTTTCCCATGCTGTCAGTCCCCTGGGACATGAGTGGATGCTGGGATTTGTTTGGGAGGGGTCTGATGCCTTAAAGACCTGGAGCAGAATAGTTTAAAACAGGTTGCCATAGATAGTCATTGATGAGACAAGGAGCTTGCCCAAGGATGTAAATCACCTTCATCACAAAGTTTGCAAGTTAGTTCAGTTGACAATTTTTTTCCTTGCAAGACCTTTCTGATGGAGGAAGCAGTGTGTTGCTGCATGCATAGTTGCACACTGCTTACCTGATCAACCACCAGCACTTTGGTTTAAAATGAGAGTATTTCCTGTAAGCTGTTGTGTCTAAAGGTTAGAAGTTTTCCAAGCCAAGTTCTTTTAGAATCCAAGAAAACTGCTTGGAGGAGGGATTCTCATTCTCTGGGTCAGGTCTGCATGTCCTGGGCTGCAATGCAGGCATAGGCTATGTGTGGACAGTAGCCCTTTAGTACCACGCAGGGGAGGGTCGTGTATCCTGGTTCACTGAGTTCAAAGGATCTTGTGGCTTTGGAGTCAAAGAATGCCAGAAAGAATTGACTTTCATGGGAGGACTCAGGTCTCCTGACTGACACTCCCTGGCATCAGTCCTATTTCTTGCCTGCATGCTGCGTGGCTTCTCTGCTTGGACTTTAGCCAACTAGACTACTATGTTTCTCTGCAGCATTTTGCCCTGGATTCTGTCCTTGCTCCATCTACCAGTCTCACCTGCTCAACTCTGGATTCCTGACTAGCACTGTCCCCTGATTTTACTTTCCTCTTAGACCTAGTAACCCTGTACACCACATACCATCAACTACAATGCTTTCCAGCTCTCCACCCACCTCTCTGCTGTGTCTACTGTCACTGCACTGGCCGAACCTCCATACCTTAGAGTTCTCCTTGCTCCGTAATCTCATGGGATGAGAGTTCCTTTATCATAGTGATTGGCAACTTGTTTATCCTCCAAGGAAGACTGGAAATTTCTAAGCCTCAATAGTGACCTCGACCTACTAGTAACATCCAGGTCTGAGCTAGGGGAAGTTGTTTTAAAATGCCCAACAGGACCGTTCAGCATATTTGCCTAAGAATGATGGCTAAAGAACAAAACTTAGGCTTGGGATTAAATATAGACTTTACAATTTACCAGCTGTTAGATCTCAGGCAAGTCATATGAGCCTCAGTTTCTCAGTCTATAAAATACAAACGACTGCAGGAATGTTATGAGGGTAATAGAGGCAGTGAACAGTGTACTTAACATAAGGCTTGGCTTATAATAGTTTTCATTCAACCTCCTAGAGACCTAATTTCCCAAAGGCTCATAACTTTATCTTTTCTCTCTGATTTCTGTGCCTCTTGCCCTTCCTCAGTGGGTAGAATACTGCAGCTCCACACTCATATTTCTCGGAGGCAATCAAATCCCTTTACAAATGATAAACAGGTAGCTTCTTGCCAAGCAAAAAGCTGTGTACTTGATTGATCCTGTAATCCAACAAAATGAAAGAGGTAGCTTTTTATCTTGTACAATGGGTGAAAAAACATTTTTACCAGACAATGTTCTACTCAGCTTTTCTTCCAAGTTGGGGTGGATGGGATAATGCCCTCTACAGATTGTAGTAAACAGGTGGGCCCACTACCGTCTGATCTGGTGGTCATGTCTCTCTTCTGGGTCTGGGAAGGAGGCCAGAATCCCAGGGTTGGGCAGAGGGAAGAGGAGGTTTCCTGCCTTTGCCTCACTGGGAACCATATGGCAGCCAGTCATTGCATGGGAAAAAGCAGCCTCCTGGATTCTCCCCTAGAGCCAGGAGGCAACCACAAGGAGCAGCTCTCTTGCCTTGAAGACCTGACTCCTAAAGTACAGATAGGCAGAGCAGAGCCCTGTGGAAGGGGCGTGGAAGTGGGGTTGTCACCCATAATATGCTGCTACGTCTGTGAAATTCTGAACCAATGAGTTAGTTGGTGAACTGAGGCCTCATGAATTCATTCAATTAAACAATGAACTGATTTTGCCCACTGAATGAATGAATGAATGAATGATTACTTAATACCTACTATGTGATAGGCATCTTCTAGGCACTAGGGATACAGCAGTGAACCAAACAGAAAAGAGTTTCTGCTGTCATGGTGTTTATATTCCAGAGGAGAGAACAAGCAATAAGCCAAAAAATACATGGCGATAAGGGTCAGGGAGAAAATGAAGCCTGGGAAGGGACAGAGAGTGATAGGGTGGTAGTGCTCGTTTACATAGGATGGACAGGGAGGGCCTCTGTGACAAACTGGTGTTAGACCAAGAATGGGAATGGCATGAGAGAGAGAGCCATGAGGATATCTGGAGGCAGAGAGCTTAACGCAGAGGAAATAGCAAGTACAAAAAGTCCAAGGTGGGAATGTATTTTGGCCCACATCAACCTTCAACTTTAACTTATAAATAGGCAAAAAGAAGTTATATATTTATATGTTTATTTTTGATATGCAAATGTGATACTACAAGAGTCAAAGGAGACACTGATCCTTAAGAAAATCACTTCATTGAACTTCTGGTAATGTAAATATGTTGGATTGGATTAGCTCTAAGCTCTCTTCCAGCTTGGAGCGTCTGATTTTTACTATAAGTCCTGGGAGGTTAGATATTTCAGGGAGAAGTCAGGACCAAGGAAGCTAAGAAAGATGGAAGGATGGACAAGAAAAAAAAAACTGGTGGGACAGGGCCTGAGAGCTGGTTCAAGACAAAGGTGGGATCTAGAAACACAGAGCATTCTAAAGGGAGAAAGGATCATTATTGTCATTTTCACCTTCATTATCACCAACACCACCATCATCATCATTACCACTATCATCATCATCATCATCACCATCATTAACATCATCATCACCATCACTACCATCATCATCACCATCACCACCATCACCATCACCACCATTACTATAACCACCATCACCACTATTACCACTACCATCACCATCACCACCATCATCACCACCATTGCCATCATCATTACCACTACCATCATCATCACCACACCACATCACTGTCACCACCACATCACCATCACCACCATTACCACTAACATCACTACCACTATCACCATCATCATTACCTCTGTCACCACCACCACCATCACCTTCACCATTACCACTACCATCAGCACCATCACCATCATCACCACCACTGTCATCACCATCATTATCATCACTACTGTCATTACTGTCACTGTTAACATTTAATGAGTTTATCATGTGCCAGACTTTGGAGTAAGCATCTTTTGTACTATCTCCTTTAATCCTGACAACAACACTATGCAGTTGAGAGTATTATTATCCCCATTTTACATATGAGAAAACTGAGAATCAGAAACGTAAAGTAAGCTGTCCATGGTCATAGAGCCGGCAAGGGCAGGGTAGATAACAGAATATAATCTCAACAAACACACACATTGCTAGTCAGAGCCAGAAGTCCAGAGTGAAGAGGACATCATGAACAGATGGAGCAGAGAAAAACAGACAAGGATGGGGAGGGCCAGGGAAACATTAAGAAGTGCTTCAATTCAGGCTTGCAGCTCTCCTTGGCTCTGGCTGAGGAGCCTGGCTAGCCTGGGTCCTGCTGAGGGAGCCCTTGTCTAGTGCAAAGAGGAAGAGTGTTAGGCTTGGGAGAACAGCAGTTCCCAGCAGATACATCCTGACAGAGATGAGTGAAGTGTCACCCCTTGTTGTTCCTGAGTTGGATGTAGCACCAAATTCGATAGGCCAGGAACTGAGACTGCAAGATGCCACTAACTAACCTGGGTAGCTAGTAGGGAGGGAAGGTTGACCAGATGGCCTTTGAGGCCCTTCAATTCTAACATCTCATGAGGCTGCAGGCTTGGAAGCACACATGGAGGGGAGGTTGGAGAGGGCAGGTGGACTACAAATGGGCAGTCAGGCAGCATTTGAGATGCATGACTTCATTTTGTGGCTTCCTTTCATGCCTCATCCCAACCTGGCTTCCTAAGGTAGGAGCCTAGGAATCGAGGCTGACCTCTTCTGCCTCACCCCCAAATATTCTTTTGTTCTTTTCTTCAATCCATCTCTTCTATGTTCATTCTATTGCTGGCTTGGCTTTTTCCTCTCTCTTGCCTGGCTGTTCCAGGAGGTTCTTACTACTTTTCCTGCCTCTACTTTTGCCCTGTCTTGCCGATTCTCCAAGCAGGATAAGTTGGGTAAAATGCAAACCTGAAAACCTCCAACACCTCTGAGGCCCCCCTTGTCAGATATATGGAGTCCAGGTGTCTCACTGTGGCCTCCAGGACCTTCCATGGTCTGTCTCCAGTCACATCTGCTATCCTCTGCTTTGTACTCATGCATTGAGTTGATAGCAATTTCTCAAATATACAGTGGAGCTTCCTGTGCCTGGAATGTCCTTGTTCCTCCCCGTCATTCATTCTTTAGGTATCAACGGAAGGATCCTCATCACTGGGAAGACTTTCTGACTCTTCCCTACACACCCACCTAAGACTAGGGTAGGTTCCCCTGTCCCCACTGCCTCTGTGTTCCCATGCTTCCCTGTGCTTCACTAGCAAGCACCTATTACAGTGCATTATATGTAGGAGTGGTATCTTTGTTTATTTTAGCCCTTATAGCTTTTTTTTTTTTTTTTTTTTGAAACAGAGTCTAATTCTGTCACCCAGGCTGGAGTACAATGGAATGATCTTGGCTCACTGCAACCTCCACCTCCAGGTTCAAGAGATTCTCCTGCCTCAGCCTCCTGAGTAGCTGGGATTACAGGCATACGCCACCATACCAACCAAATTTTATATTTTTAGTAGAGATGGGGTTTCGCCATATTGGCCAGGCTAGTCTTGAACTCTGGACCTCAAGGGATCTGCTCGCCTTGGCCTCCCAAAGTGCTGAGACTACAGGCGTGAGCCACTGCACCTGGCCCCTTATAGCATTTTTGTTTAGCAAATAAGAGGTGGTCAGTAAATAGTTGCTAAATGAATGACCTAGAAGTTAGGCATACAGATGAGGGCTAGCCAGGAGGAAAAGCTGAAGTCAGGAATGAGGCAGGCACTTGATAATGAAAGGCTTGGATAGTTAGATTTAGCAACCTTCAAGGCCCCTTTCAGTTCTGAGAATCTAGTTCAACCTCAGTATTTGGATACAGGTTTTGCTGCATATCAAATTATCCCTAAATTTAGCAGCAGCTTAAAACAACATATGTTTTTAATATCACAGAGTTTCTAAGGGAATCCAGTTTCTAAGAGAATCCAGGTCTGACTAAGCTGGGGCTCACGGTCTCTCCTGTGGTTGCCGTGAAGCTATTGGCCAGGGCTGCAGTCATCTCAAAGCTGGACCAGGGCTAGAGGATCACCTTCCATGATGGCTGTCTTTCATGCCTGTTGATAGGGGGCCTCAGCTTCTTTCCACAAGGGCTTCTCCACGGGGTCACTGAAGTGTCCTCACCAGGATCAGAACCAGGAACAGCAATTAAGGTGAAGCATGTGTCAGCCCTGGTTCTCACAGCATAGCACTCAGCTTCTCCCAGCATGACTCATGAGTGACAGTGCAAGCCCAAAGCAGCAGGACTTTATTCTGTTCCTTAGAAACCAGTCATTTAGCCCAGCTCATGATCAAGGGGAGGTGAATTAGGCTCTACCTCTTGACTGAGGGAATAATCCAACAATTTGTGGACATTTAAAAATCACTACGTCTATATTTTAAGTTGTGGAATTCATCAAGTAATAACTCTTGATCCTCAGATGCTCACTTCCAGCTCTTAGTATCCTACATGAAATGTGCAAGGAAGGCACTTACAAACTTATATTTATTGATTTATTTAGAAGGAAAGGCAAGAATAAATGGAAAAAAGGCTGATATTTAAAAACACATGGGCCATGCCAAAGGTATTCTAATTCAATTGATCTTAGGTGAGATTTGTGCACAGGCATGATTAAAAAACTTTGTACGTGCTTATTGAAATATTTTACTGTGATTTATGCAGCCAACATATATGAAAATAAGCTCATCATCACTGGTCATTAGAGAAATGCAAATCAAAACCACAGTGAGATACCATCTCATGCCAGTTAGAATGGTGATCAGTGAAAAAATCAGGAAACAACAGATGCTGGCAAGGATGTGGAGAAATATGAACACTTTTACGCTGTTGGTGGGAGTGTAAATTAGTTTAACCATTGTGGAAGACAGTGTGGTGATTCCTCAAGGATCTAGAACCAGAAATACCATTTGACTCAGCAATCCCATTACTGGGTATATACCCAAAGGATTATAAATCATTCTACCATAAAGACACATGCACATGTATGTTTCTTGCAACACTATTTACAATAGCAAAGACTTGGAACCAATACAAATGCCCATCAATGATAGATTAGATAAGGAAAATGTGGCAAATACACACCATGGAATACTATGCAGCCATAAAAAAGAATGAGTTCATATCTTTTGCAGGGACATGGATGAAGATGGAAACCGTCATTCTCAGCAAGCTAACACAGCAACAGAAAACCAAACACGGCATGTTCTCACTCATGAGTGGGAACTGAACAATGAGAACACATGGACACAGGGAGAGGAACATCACACACTGGAGCCTGTTGGGGGGTGGGGGGCAAGGAGAGAGAGAGCATTAGGAGAAATACCTAATGCATGCAAAGCTTAAAACCTAGCTGATGGGTTGATAGGTGCAGCAAACCACCATGGCACATGTATACATATATGACAAACCTGCACATTCAGTACATGTATCCCAGAACTTAAAGTAAAATTAAAAAAAATAGTAGTGGTTAAAAAAAAGAGAAATATTTTATTGTGGGAAGTGTATAATTGAGTGACATTAAGTCCATTTACAATGTTGTGCCACCTTCACCATTATCCATTTCTAGAACTTGTTCATCATCCTAAATAGAAACTCTGTACCGCATTAAACAGTGACTCCCCATTCCTCCACCCTAGTAACCTCTAGTCTACTTTCTGTCTCTATTTATTTGCATGTATCAGAATTCCATTCTTTTCTGAGGCTGAATGATACTCCATTGTATGTATATACCACATTTTGTTTATTCTTTCATCTATTGATGGTCATTTGGGTTGTTTCCACCTTTTGACTATTATGAATAATTCTATGAACATTGGTTTATAGGTATCTGAGCCTTTGCTTTCAATTCTTTTGAGTGTATACCTAGGAGTGGAATTGCTGGATCACATGCTAATTCTATATTTAACTTCCTGAGGGCCTGCCAAATACAGGAATGTTTTTTAAAGCTCCTTGGGTGATTCTAATGTGCAGTCAGGTGGGAAGAGCTGACTACAGGTGGAGACTGCTAAGGAAGTTCACTTGATGAGCAGGAGGAAGGTGGACACTAGGAATAAAGACTTATCTTGGTGTGAAGTCCAAGCTATTTGTATCTGTACCTCCAATGTCATTTACAAAGGCCCCTCTGATACGGGAATTACTACCCTTTGAATCAAGAATCCTCTCTTGTCTCCCCTGTTGCTTTCTTGTGGGATTTTCTGAAAATGATTTTCCCATGTATTTTTCTGTGCAAACTTGTCTCATGCCTGCTTCCCTTCTCTCTTTCTGGCATGTTGAGAAATGACATTGGTAATGTGGAGACAAAATCCCCAAAGAGCTTGAACAACATCAATAGTATTTCCTCTAGGTGCACTTTTTGAAGTCACAAAAACAGTCATACCAACAAGTGCTTCTGTATGCGTAAATCCTTGAGCAGTGGTACAAGAGAATTTGGCCATACATTCCAGTGCATTGGTAGATTTGGTCAGTAGTTAATGGGTGCTTTGATGGTGGAGCAATTTCTACTTAGGGTTGGGGAAGGTCACTGTAAGGAGAATTCTTTATGGAACTGCTAAATTTGGGTTCTGCTGAAAGAAAGTGCTTCCAGTAAAAACCAGCTTCCCATGGAACCTGCTTTATTGTCCAGAGGCTGCTGCTTTGTTGGGGACATTAAAAAGGATTTTGATGCCCAGAGTGAAGGTGATTATCAGGTGGTTATTGCTACCCAGTCATTATCACTACTATCCTGGGTAATGATGTTCTGCTTGTCTTGGTGGCATTTCCATATCACAGGAACTCAGGAATGGTGAGTCCAGCTCCATGGGCCCCTGCTTTGCCCAGGAAGAGGCCATGATGAAGCATCTGCTTCCTCCTGTCTGGCTTTGTTTAAGACTTATTTTGACTCCAGATGCTGAATTCTCTTCCTAGAATTTGGCTTTAGGCACCTTCTGGATTCTGTCTCTGGGCATATTTCTAGCATCTTGGTTTGCTCCACTGATTTTAGTTGTCCTTTATACTTCCCATTTCTGACCTGGAACAAACCCTTGAGCACAGTCCTCATCACTGTCCCCCCATCAGCATTCCAGAGTTCCCATTCTCAGTGCCTGCACCTGCCAAATGCCAGCACTCTGGTTCTGCCCCAGCTTCTGTTGCTCCAGTGGCATGTGCTGACCTGGCTTCAGAAGCTCTCTGGGTCCCAGCACACATCTTTTCTGCAGCCACTTCCTCCACCCCCTACAGATGTCATTCTGGCTCTGGATATGGTATTTGGGAGTATTGAGAAGAAGAGCCATCTGAAATCAAGCCACCAAATTCTAGACTTCCTATCATTAATCATGAGAAATGACACTTGGATCTCTTGCCTGTTTGAGATGGGAGCCCATAGCACTGAGCTGTCACTTTGATAAAACATCTGTCAGTGATTGGAGCCACAGCCCAGGGTGGATACCACTAGTGCCTCTGACTCCTGGAGGGAGTGTGGCTGGACATACAGTCAGCTAAGGAGCTCACACTGTCTAAGACACTTTCAAAGAAGCCTTTGGGAATTCCCTGGGACTCTTCCAAGGAGAGATGTTGTGTCTCTCTTAAATCGCTTGCTTTTTGACTTGCAAATGTTCCAGTCCAACAAGTTCTTCTGAATGCACACATCTTTGGGCAGTGGGACAGAGGATTTGTCTGTACATTCCTTTGTCCAACTTGAAAGTGAGGAGAGCTACTTTTGGACAGATCTATGGCAGAGATTAGAAAAATGAAATTTGAAAAAATCTAAGAGACCTTAGTGATTGCAGAGGGTCACTGACTTACAGTAGGTTGACTTATGATTTTTTGACTTTACAATAATGCAAAAGTGATACGTAGTCAGTAGAAACTGTACTTCAAAATTTGAATTTTGAAATTTTCCTGGGCCAGTGATAAGGCAGTATGATACCCTTTTGCAATGCTGGGCAGCAGCAGTGAACAAAGGCTTCCAGTTAGTCACACGACCATGAGGATAAACAACAGTCTGTGGTATACTGTGCTGCCAGGTGATTTTTACCGAACTGTGGACTAATGTAAGTGTTCTGAGCACATTTAAGGTAGCCTAGGCTAACCTATGATGTTGTATTAAATGATTTTTGACTTACAGTATTTTCAATTACTAGGTTTATCAGGACATAACCCCACTGAAAGCTGAGGAACCTCTGTATCTAGTTTAACTACCTGTTTTATCTGCTCACCAAATAAGGAAATTGAGGCTTGGAAGGATTTCAGCATGTCCTTACTATAATGCTCTCTGCAGATCAGCTGCATCCTCTCCCCAGCTCTGTACTTAAATTCCTTGACTTCCAACACCCTCAGTTCTTCTGAATTAAAAATGTTTCAGGCCGGGCGTGGTGGCTCATGCCTGTAATCCCAGCACTTTGGGAGGCCGAGACGGGTGGATCACAAGGTCAGGAGATCGAGACCATCCTGGCTAACACGGTGAAACCCCGTCTCTACTAAAAATCCAAAAAGTTAGCCAGGCATGGTGGCAGGCACCTGTAGTCCCAGCTACTCAGGAGGCTGAGGCAGGAGAATGGCGTGAACCCAGGAGGTGGAGCTTGCCTTGAGCCAAGATCGTGCCACTGCACTCCAACCTGGGCAACAGAGTGAGACTCTGTCTCAAAAAAAAAGTTTCAGAGACCAGTTCAGTCAACTCCCTGTCGTCGTTCAAGTGTTCTGGGGTCTCCTCTCTGAAAGCCTCTGAGCTTAATCAAAAAGAGAAGCAAGTGGAGAGTGTGAGGTTTCCTGAAGCTTGGATCCGTGGGTCAGTGTGTCCACCATGCCATGAGATCTGTGTCAACCATGTACTTACTGATATCTAGTCTAGGGATTGGAGGACACTGGGCTGCATGGTTTCTTTGGCCAGGAAGGCATGCTAGATGACCCACACCTCTATCAGATATGAGTGGTGTCTCTCTACTCTGATTGGGCAGGTAATATAATTGCCCTCAATTTGTGATTGCTTCTTCAAAGCTAATACCAGGCTTTTATCAGAATTGGTCTAGGATATGCTGTGAACTATTTGTGTGACCTTGGATGAGTCACTTTCTCTCTCTGGACTCAGTTTTTCTCTTATGTAAAACAAATAGAGCTGCTGATATCTAAGGTGTTTCTGTTGGGGAGGGGACCCATGTGATATTAGTAGAAACCACTGTACAGTGTCCAAAGCTCTTTTTAAACTCACCTGTAGTCATGGCAGGGTTCTTATGGTCCGGAGTAGAATCAGAGCCATTGATTGACAGTAGATTCTAGAATCAGAGGTTCTCGTAGATGTTGGGCATGCTCTGATTTGATTTTTCCTTTTCCATGCTACTTGTGCCTAAAGGCCCTAAGCTCCCCATTGCCACATGCTCAGTGAAGGACCAGCCTTGGACTCCCGTCTATGAGTGATGATTGGGCAACAGTGGGAAGAACTATACAGGGAGTGTAGTTGTTGATCCAATGAAGCCTTTCCAGGAAATTCCATCCAGTAGGATTCAAGGGATCAGTGCAGGATGGTTGCATGGCTCTATTATGGCCTAGATACTAGTTGCCCTTGGAGATAACCCAGGAGAGCCTGGATTAGTTTAGATACAAACTTCCTTTAGGTGAAAGGATGCCTTCACTGGTAGTTGGCTGTAGGCTTAATGTCACTTGGGATCTCTCCTCTGCAGTCAGGCATCCTAACCCTTAACACTTGGCATCTGTCAACTTTCCTAAAGCCAATGGGTTTTATACTAAAGTTCATACATGTTGACCAGCCAGACATTTCTGTCCCCACAAGGGATTGAAAAAGGAACATAAAACACACTCATGCACAAACTGAGGACTGTTGTGTAAAACGGTCCTAGATTCCTCACTTTCCTCTAAAAGAGGTTAGCTAAGCTGCCCTGTGATCCTGCATGACCTTGTGGTTCCTGTGGGCAATGCTCTTTATCAAAGACCTAAAACACTTAATTGCTCCTACTGGAAAACTGGGATCCAAATCTTGATCACCTTTGCCCTGATTTCTTTTTCTTATTGCCTAAAAAAATGACCAAAACAAAAATGGATGAAGTAGATAAGGAAATTTGCAGGTAATCCCTAAGATACCCAGCACCATGGTTTAAGGTACATCTTCTTAGACTTTTTTCTTTGTAGAAGCATATGTATTTTTGCGTATTTTTATTTATTCAAAATTGTATTACATGTTCCACATCATTAAAAAGTCTTTGTAAGCATGATTTTAATAAATACATAATATTTTCTAAAATAGATAAATCATAATTTGCTTAACTGTTTCTCTAATGGTGGTTGATATGGTTTGGCTCTGTGGCCCCACTCCAATCTCACATTGAATTGCAATCGTAAATGTTGGAGGAGGGGCCTGGTGGGAGGTAATTGGATCATGGGGCAGACTTCCCCCTTGCTGTTCTCACCATAGTGTGTGAGTTCTCATGAGATCTGGCTTTTTAAAAGTACGTAGCACTCTCCCATTCACACTCTCTCCCCCTGCCAGCCATGCGAATTTGTGCCAGCTTCCCCTTCACTTTCTGCCATGACTGTAAGTTTCCTGAGGCCTCCCTAGAAGCATAAGCCTGTACAACCTGCAAAACTATGAGCTTATTAAACCTCTTTTCTTTATAAATTACCCCGTCTCAGGTATGTCTTTATAGCAGTGTGAGAACAGAATTATACAGGGGTAATTTACCCTAAATTGTTTCAAGTATTTTTCTTTTGTTTTATTCATTATGATGTGTGTTGTCAACTTAACTCACCAACTTTTAAAAAATATGTACTTCTGGCCGGGCACGGTGGCTCAAGCCTGTAATCCCAGCACTTTCGGAGGCCGAGACGGGCGGATCACAAGCCAGGAGATCGAGACCATCCTGGCTAACATGGTGAAACCACGTCTCTACTAAAAAATACAAAAAACTAGCCGGGCGAGATGGCGGGCGCCTGTAGTCCCAGCTACTCGGGAGGCGGAGGCAGGAGAATGGCATAAACCTGGGAGGCGGAGCTTGCAGTGAGCTGAGATCCGGCCACTGCGCTCCAGCCCAGGCGACAGAGCGAGACTCCGTCTCAAAAAAAAAAAAAAAAAGTATACTTCTACTAGCAATGTATGAGACTACTCAGCTCACAATACCATTATTATCATTTTGTTATCATGGATGAAGATCATTATTACCTTATTATTATTTTAATTTGAAATTCTTGATAACTTTCAGGTTGGATATTTACCATTTGTATTTTCTCATTTAGAATTGTTCTGTTTGTGTCATTTGCTCATTAATCAATTAGGATCTTAATGTTTTTGTTTTGCATATTTGTTTTCGGTATTTGTTCTTTGCTTATAATCTTTGTGGCAGATACAGTTTTTAGTTTATTGTCTTTTAATATTGCATATAATTTTTTGGCATGTAATTCAATCCATCAATATTTTCCTTTGTAATTTCTTTGCTTTTACATTGGGAAAGCCTTTCCCTGCAAGAAATAAAATATGCCTTTATCCATACTTTCTTCTTCTTCATTATTTGATTTTTTAATATAAAGTTTTTTGATTTATATCAAGTTGATTTAAGTGTAGGATCTAAATTGATTTTCTTCCAAATAGTTAACCAATTGTTCCAGTGTTAATTTTAAAATCATTCTTTCCTTCCTTGCTGATTTGTGATGCTTTCTTTAACTTCTATTAAGGTTTGCTTCTGGGCTATTTATTCTTTTCTGCTGATCTCTGTTGGGGGTAATGTTGAGACAATTAGATAGTTATTAGGTCAAGGGATATAAAAACACATTAATCTTACCTTAGCCTAACTATCTCCTTTCCTCCAAAGATGCCTAAGGAAGATATATATTCAAGGGACATGCAAATCAAGGAAAATTTTATTATTTAGCTGAGGTAGGGCTCTATACTTTTATGTGGCTGTTGTGGTTATCTCTTGTTATGTGGTTGCATAGCAAACCACTTGAACTTAGAGGTGTTAAAACAGCCATTTTATTATGCCCATGGATTATATGGGTCAGGAATTTGAAAAGGGCACAGTGAAGATGTCTTGTTTCTGTTCCATAGTGTCTGAGGAAGACTTAATGACTGGGGGTGACTTAATGGCTGGGTGATGGAATCATCTGAAAGACTGTTCACACCCTGTCTACTGGTCAGCAATAGCTGTCTGCTGGGACCTCAGCTGGGGCTGTCAGCCAGGATACCTGTATGAGGTCTCTGCATGTGGCTGCTTGGGCTTCTTCACAACATGGTGGCAGGATTCCAATAGTAAGTGTTCCAGGAGAACCAGGTAGAAGGTTTACTATCCTTTAGAGGTTACCCTCAGTGGCTATGTGGAATAACTCTGCCACAGTCTCAAGTCTGTCCAGATTTAAGGTAAGGGAACATCAACCCCACCTCCTGATGGAAGGAATGTCAAAGTCCCATTACAAGGAAAGCATGGGATGGGAGACATTTTTGTAGCCATCTTTGGAGGAAGGTATGATTTGTTAGAGTGAGGAAATTTGGCAAGTTGGATTAGAGCATAAGGATCGGACTCCTTGTCCTGCTTGATGTTCCTTTCCCCTAGATATCCGTATAGCTCACTGCCTCACTAACCACCTTCTCAGTGAGGTCTCTCCTGACCACTCTATTTAAATTTGATCTTACGCACACTCTGGAACTCTCTATTACTCTTCCTTGCTTTGTTTTTTTCTTCAATTACACTTATCATCTCACATGCAATATAGTTGTCCAGTTTATTATATTATTTACTGCTGTCTTTCCCCTGTAGAATATTAACTTCACAAGTGCAGAATCTTTGTCCATTTTGTTCATGGATGTCCCCCAAGTGCCTACAACAGTGACTAATATGTAGTAGGTGCTCAAAATAATTGAACAAATAAATGGCTGAATGAAGGGCAAGAGCCCCTTATTCCCCTCCTTCTCTTGGCCACCTCCTATCTTGAGGCTCCTTTGGAAGCCCAGAGAGACAACCAGACCTTCTTCTCTCCTTCCTTTTCCTACCTCCTTGCCTTCCAGCTCCAACTCTACAGCCTTTCTGCTCATCATTACCTCTTTTGTGGCCAGCATTTGCTCTGCTCTAGCCAAAGTAGGGCATGATCTTGAGGCTTTGAGCAGATTACACACACCTGTTCCTGCCACCTTGCTCTCCACCCGATTTTGCAGGGTCCATATCTTCTGTATGTCACCTTCCAATGGAAATGAGGGCACTGCTGTCTGAGCAGCTGCCCACTCCTCCCATCCCCAACTGTGTCTGTTGTCATCTTGCTGCAGCACACCCCTCACTCAAGCAAAGCAAGGAGACTTGATCCTCAGAACAACCCTGAGAAGCATAAAGGTCAAATATGGGGGATCCCATTTGCAGATGAGGAAACTAAAGAACCACATAGTGAGCTTGCTGAGGTCATAAAGAAGGACTGCTGAAACAAGGGTGCTCAAGCTTGGAATCCATGAATCTCCGTTGAAATGTCACAGTCCCCTTCTGAAGTGGTGGCTACATTACCTTGTGGCTCTGGGCCCCTTCTCAGTGTCTTTGGTTTTCTGTTTCCTCATAAAGGAATTTAAAATACACCCCAAGTTATGAGGCAATTGTAAGATCTCAAATTGTCAGAGACAAAACAGTCTTGTTGCAACTCATGAATCTGTTGAATACCATGAACATAGCAAAAAAATGGCTGAATATCTTTTTGGGACAAGTGAACCTTGTCATTTGATCAGATTGCCTCCCAGAAATACCATTTTGACTATTTTTAATACAGAAGCAACATACTGAGCAAATGACTATTTTGGTTATAGTTCTAATCCCACTACCTTCGCCCTGGAGAACATTTAGGGAAGGAACCGAGACCCCCCAGGAGCCTTCTCTATAATCTGTGTGATTCACAGACAGTGATGTGCACCGAAATCAGAACTGTGTGTTATGTCTGGTCCTTTTTGCCACTTACAAACAAGCCAGTTTTAACCTTTTGGCTGAAATACATACACTGGTTCAATAATTGAAGGGCATAATTTATTATCTGGCTGGCCCTGGATGCCAGCTTCTGGGGGTGGGTGGAAAGACTAATATATTTACATAAAGTAAAGCCTCCAGTCCCCTCCAGATTCTGCGAGACACTCCACTGCACAACAGTAGAATGTTAGATTTAAAAGAAACCTTCTAGGAAATAGTCCCCATTTTATCAAGGCCCAGAGCTCAAGTGAGCATGTCAAGATGGCAAAATAAAGATACTTTTGTGTCCTCATGTCCCTTGAAGGAAGTTTAGTCCTTACAAAAAAAAAAAAAAAAAAAATCACTGGAGTTTCCAGCAGGTGACTTGTACTAAATGTGGCTCATTTTCAATAGGCCTTGAAGACTTTTCTTTCAGACTCTTCTCTGTTTCAGTATCTCTCAACCCCTTTAATTATGAAGTTCTTTTCATCTTTAACTTTAATTCTTCCTTATGTATGTTCTCATCAGTCACTGCCAGTCTCTGGTAAATCTGCATATCACAGCGATCAGCCTGGGGCTGATACAGCTCCTAAGTATAGCCTGTAAATGGAACTGGAGTTTAGGCTCCTTATTACCATAGAAATTAAAAAATTCTTCCATTCACGTGTAGTTTGGGTTCTTAGGATCCACTAAACCTGCCAACTCTTAGTGGGCTGTAGAGGCTTTGTGCTTGCCTCATGCTGAGCTGGAACCATGCTCTGAAGGGCATCAGATGCTACCAGCTCCCTCTGCTCTGAGCATTGTGTGTCGCGTTGCCCCATGCTGTTGTGCAAACATGGACAGACTGACTGCCCTTCCTTTCAATTTAGTTAATAAATTCGGTGGAAGTGAATTCAGTTCCTGAGATGTGCTAGAGATGAGAAGGGATGTGGCAGAAGAAGTACCTATCTCTTGAGGGGTGAAGTGGCCTCATTTTACCTCCTGAGAGTCAGGGAGTGCTCCCTCTGCAGCCTCTGGGCTGGTTGGGGTCAGTCTGCAGATTTCCCTTGCCTTCTCCCATGCCCTTGTCTTTCTCTCCCCTGTAGAGAAAAACACTGATGTTGCTGTTGTTCTAGGAACAGTGGAGACAACTGTTAGGTTAGTTAAAAACAAAAACAAACGGCCGGGCACGGTGGCTCAAGCCTGTAATCCCAGCACTTTGGGAGGCCGAGATGGGCGGATCACGAGGTCAGGAGATCGAGACCATCCTGGCTAACCTGGTGAAACCCCGTCTCTACTAAAAAATACAAAAACTGGCCGGGCGAGGTGGTGGGCTCTTGTAGTCCCAGCTACTCGGGAGGCTGAGGCAGGAGAATGGCATGAACCCCGGAGGCGGAGCTTGCAGTGAGCCGAGATCTGGCCACTGCACTCCATCCTGGGCGACAGAGCGAGACTCTGTCTCAAGCAAATAAACAAGCAAACATTGAAGAATCAACTCCCTTCAAGCATGGGCTAGATGCTGAAGATACAATACTGCCCCTGTCCCCAGACACCCTTGCTCCCAGAGACCCTTGGGGCCTGGGAGGAAGACCTTGGGCATCTGGAGACCCGGTTTCAAGTCCCGGCTCCTGTCTTACTGGCAATGTGATTTTGGACAATAAAAACAATATCAATAACCATAATAAGTACTTCTGTTTTAGAGCACTAACTGTGTCAGGCACAATGTTAGGTGACTTCCCACATTACCTATTTAAGTAAATTTATCTTTTCAACTTTCAATTTCCTTGTACTAAACAGACTTTGTCAGCCCAGCTCTTCCTCCAACACGATCCCCAGCCCCACACCCCTGAGGACGTGGTCCACTGATCTAAGAATGGATGTCTGAGCAAAGGTGGACCAATAGTTCTTCACCCTAGACTTTGGGGACAGGACTGAGTTGTGTTGGGAGAGAGAGAAGGAGAATGTGTATCCGTGAGTGTCTGGATGTGCAGGTTGTTACATGTAAAACTCAGGAGCAGCTGAAAGGCAAGGAAGCCAGTCTACATAGGAGAAACAAATAAAGCTGACTGGCAGAATGGTGAAGACAAAAGAGGAGTGCAGGATCCTGAGGACTGCTCAGGCTCAGGCTTCAGTGTGCTCTGGGGACCCAGCTCCTTGCCTGTTCTTAGGCTCTGTGGAACAGTCTGTGTCCTAGCAAAATCTTTCCTCCTTAGCTGAAGCTAGTAGGAATTAAGTTTCTAGTCACTGTGATAAAATTCCTAAATATATTTCTTTTGTGCAAAGTGGAGAAGTTGCACAATAGCAGTCCCATGGAGGGCTCATGCCCAGAGCAGGTCACCTGAAGTGACCAGAAGGTCATGGCAAGGTTGGGAAGACTTTGTTGAACCAGAACACCCCAACCACAAGCTCTGCTCATATAATTGTTGGCAGCAGAGTTCTGCTTTGGGCTGATAGGAGCAAGCCCATTGAACTCAGTAGCATCAGGCCAGAAAGTGGCTGAGAGATCTTGGCTGACATCTCTGACACCTTTGATGGATATCAGCCCTGCTTGATCTCCAGTGCCCTTCAGGGGAGAGGATGGGAGGTGTTTGTCATCTCGATGTGACATACATGTCTAACTGCTAGTTCTATACATGTCTCGTCTAGGAAAAACACTCCCAGTTCTCCAAACATGGGATGTGCCTTTGCAGACTGCAGACTCTCCCATCATTAGAGGCACCCTGGCACTGGAGGTTCTTTTGGGCATGTGTGGAGTGATCTTTTTCTCCCATTCAATAGATTTAACTCTTCTCTTTTCCTTCCTTTGTCTTCTCTTTCCCTATGATTAAATGCGACAATATGTGTGAAGAAATACTATGCAAATACATTAACTTACCCATCATTTGTTTATTTGACAAATGTTTGTTGACTATGTGTCAGACACTGTATTAGGATTTATCAACACAGTTGTAAAAGAGAAAGATGTGATTCTTGGTATCATGGGACATGCATTCAAAGGGTAGAAGGAGACAAAAACACTAAGTAGAAAAGTAGAAGCAAAAATTGTATGTTGTGAATGCTGTAAAGGAAATAAGCAAGTGACAGAGAGAAAGAGAAAGGGCCTACTCAGGAAGGCCAGGGAGTACTGCTCTGCCAAGACTCAAAAGAGGGGAAGAAGCTGACCTTTCAAGAGAAGAGCATTTCAGACATGAGAAGTGGTTCGGGCAAAGACCCGAGGCAGGATAAACTGGCTGTGTTCAAGACAGGGAATAGACCGCTGTGACTGCCCTGTGGCAAGTAAAGGAAGGGGCATGTGTAGGTAGCCAGAGGCAAGAGCACAGACCCTGGAGTCAGACAAATCTGGATTGAATCCCAGCTCTGCCCAGGTACTAGCTGGATGATCTTGGACAAGCAAGTAACCACTCTGTGCCTCAGTTTTCTAGTCTGAAAAATGGGGACAATAGTACTTATGTTTTGGGTTATCATAATTATAAAATGAGATGAAGCATTATGTTAGTCCAAATCTTCTGAGAAGCAGATGGCAAGACAGGATTAGATGCACAACAGGCTGTTGGGAGAAATGTCTTGAAGGATAAAGGAGGAGAAGCCAGAAAAGGTAGGCAAGCCTTCAGACCTCAATGCAGGTCTGACTTATGAAAGAGAAGGAGAAGGTTAATAATGCTGCAATCAACATGGGAGTGCAGATATCTCTTTGACATACTGATTTCATTTCCTTTGAGTAAATACCCGGTAGTAGGATTGCTGGATCATATGGTAGATCTATTTTTATTTTTTTGAGGACCCTCCATACTAATATCCATAATGACCATACTAATCTATATTCTCACCAACAGTGTAAGGGTTTCCTTTCCCCACATCCTCATCAACACTTGTTATCTTTTTTTTTTTTTTTTTTATAATAGCCATTCAAACAGGCTTGGGGTGATAACTCATTGTGGTTTTAGTTTGCATTTCCCTGATGGTTAGTGGATTTGAGCATTTTAAAAAATACTCTTATTGGCCAATTTTATGTCTTCTTTTGAGAAATGGCTTTTCAGGTCATTTGCCCATTTTTAAATTGGGTTGTTTTCTTGCTATTAAGTTGTTTGAGTACTTTGTATGTTTTGGATATTAACAACTTTATATATGTATGGTTTGCAAGTATTTTCTCACAGTCCACAGGCTGTTTCTTCACTGTGTTGATTGTTTCTTTTGCTGTGCAGAAGAAGCTTAACTTTTTAGTTTGATGCCATCCCTTTTGTCTGTTTTTGCTTTTGTTGCCCATGCTTTGGAAGTTATATCCAAGAAAACTTTGCCCAAATGAATGTCAAAAAGCTTTTCCTCTATGTTTTCTTCTTGTCGTTTTACAGTTTCAGGTCTTACATTTAAGTCATTAATCCATTTTGAGTTGATTTTTATTATGTAGGGAGAGATAAAGATCCAATTTATTCTTCTGCAGGTGGATACCCAGTTTTCCCAATGCTCTTTCTTAGACAGACTGTCCTTTTCCTCATTGTATGTTCTTGGTATCTTTGTCAAAGATCAATTAACTGGAAATGTGTGGATTTATTTCTGGGCTCTCTTTCTGTTCCATTGCTCTATACATCTGTTTTTGTGCCAGTATCATGATGTTTTGATTACTAAAGCTTACTACATTTTAAAATCAGGTAGTGTGATGCTGCCAATTTTTTTTTTCTCAAGATTGGTTTGGCTATTCTGGGTCTTTTCTGGTTCTGTATGAATTTTAGGATTGCTTTCTTTATGTCTGTGAAAAAATGTCATTGGAATTTTGATAGGGGTTGCACTGAATCTGTAGATGACTTTGGGTAGTACAGACATTTTAATAAGACATTATTCTAATCCGTGAATACAGGACATTTTAAAATTTGTGTCTTACTTAATTTCCTTCATCAACGTTTTATAATTTTCGGTGTTCAGATCTTTCACATTTTTGGTTAAATTTATTCGTAGATTTTTAATGCTATCATAAAAGAGACTGTTTTTCAGGTAGTTCATTATTAGGGTATGGAAATGCTACTGAATTTTGTATTATGATTTTATATCATGAAACTTTATTGAATTTATTATTTCTAACAGTTTGTTGGTGGAATCTTTAGGGTTTTTATATGTAAGATAATGTCATCTGCAACAGTGTCAGTTTAACTTCTTTTTTTCCTGTTCGGATCCTTTCCCTCCTTTTCTTTCACTTCCCTTGCCTTTCTGTTTTTGACTAATCGCTCTGGGTAGGACTTCCAGTGTTACATTAAATAGAAATGGTCAAAGTAGGCATCTTGTCTTGTTCCTGATCTTAAAGGAAAAACGTTCAACTTTTCACCATTGAGTATGATATTGGCTATGGGCTTGTTATAAATAGCTTTTATTGTGTTGAGGTACATTCCTTCTATAATCTGAGGATTTTTATCATTAAAGGATGTTGAATTTTGTAGTTGTGGATTTTGCACCTATTGATATAATCATATGATTTTTGTCCTTTATTCTGTTAATGTGGTGTATCATATCGATTGATTTGTGTATTTTGAGCCATCCTTGCATCCAAGGAATTAATCTCACTTGATCATAGTGAATGATCTTTTAATATGCCATTGAATTCATTTTGCTAGTATTTTGTTGAGGATTTTTGCATCTATGTTCAAGGATATTGGCTTGCAATTTTCTTTTCTTGCAGTATCCTTGTCTGACTTCAGTATCAGGGTAATTTTGCCTCATAAAGTGAGTTTGGAAGTATTCTTTCCTCTTCAATTTCTTTGGAAGAGTTTGAAAAGGATTAGGATAAACTCTTCTTTAAATGCTTGGTAGAATTCAACCATGAAACCCTCAACTCCTGGGCTTTTCTTTGATGGGAGATTTTTGATTATTGATTCAGTCTTTTTACTCTATTAGTCTGTTAAGATTTTCAATTTCTTTATCATTCAGTCTTGGTGGGTTGTATATTTCTAGGAATTTATCCATTTTTCCTAGATTATTCAATTTGTTGCTGTATGATTGTTGATAGTAATCTACTATGATCCTTTGTATTTCTGTGGTATTATTTGTAATGTCTCCGCTTTCATTTTTTATTTTATTTGAGTCTTCTTTTTTTGTAGTATAGTTAAGATTTGTTGATTTTGCTTACCTCTTTAAAATATCAACTCTTAGTTTCGTTGATCTTTCCTATGGGTTTTCAAGTCTCTGTTTCATTTATTTCTGTTCTGATATTTGTTATTTCCTTCCTTCTGCTAACTTTGGGCTTAGTTTGTTCTTCTATTTTTAGTTCCTTGAGGTCTGATGTTAGTTTATTTGAGTGCTTCCTCCTTCTCCTTACCCTCCTCCTCCTCCTCCTCCTGCTTTTTGAGGCAAGGTCTTGTGCTGTTGCTCAGGCTGGAGAGCAATGGTATAATTACAACTCACTGCAGCCTTGACCTCATGGGCTCAAGTGATCATCCCACCTCAGCCCCCTGAGTAGCTGGGCCTACAGGCATGTGCCACCATACCCAGCCACTTTTTTAATTTTTTGTAGAGACAGGGTCTTACTATGTTGCCCAGGTTGGTCTCAAACTCCTGGGCTCAAGCAATCCACCTGCCTTGGCCTGCCAAATTACTTTCTTCTTTTTTAATGTAGCTATGTATTGCTGTAAACTTACCTTTTATAATTGCCTTTGCTGCATCTCGTAAGTTTTGGTATGTTGTGTTTTAAGTTTTGTCTCAAGATATTTTTAAATTTACCTTTTGATTTCTCTTTGACTCATTGGTTGTTCAGGAGCATGTTGTGCATATTTATGAGTTTTCTGAAATCTCTCCTTTTACTGATTTCTAGTTTCATACCATTGTGGTCAAAAAAGATACTTGATATGATTTCAGTCTTCTTTAGTTTGTTAAGACTTGTTTTGTGGCATAACATATGATCTATCCTGGAGAATGTTTTGTGTGTGCTTGAGAAGAATGTGTATTCCGCTGCTGTTGGGTAGAATATTCTGTATATGTCTGTTAGATCCATTTGGTCTAAAGTCTTAGTTTGTGTCCAGTGTTTCCTTATTGATTTTCTGCCTGTGTAATCCAAGAAATCTTGATAATTGCTATTGGTATCTTGTTTTTTTTTTTCCCCTCTTTTGCCTTAACTAATCCTTAGTTAGCTATAGAACCTCAGGACATTACCCATCCTCATAGTTGAGCAAGAGACTTCCTAACAAGAGCTAATGTCGGCAGTTGCCATATGGTAAGATTTGAGAGGTACCACGAAAATTGCCCTTTGTTAAACAAACCAATAATCCCATACCTGTGATACTACCAGAAGTTCCATCGTTAAGAATTTCTTCCCCTGGGATAAGCCTCAGACCACAGCATCCAAGGGGAACATTTTAAGGCCCTAGCAATGTAGGTCTTTGTGTGTCTTATTTGGAAGAACTCAATGTTGCTTAACCTACCCTCTTGAAATTCTCTGCTTCCCTCTCATGGGCCACTGCTGTTCTGATTCTCGTTTCAACCTTCCTCCCCTTCCTTTTGTCCATATCTGTATTCTTTGCTGACTCCTTTCTCCCATCCTTTGGGAAACCCAAGGCTCTACTAACACCCCTTTCCCTTTTAAATCTACTATGACTTCAACCAGGAACATGATTGTCAATCGATATGTCAAATTTTCACATCTTCTGAGCCTCATAGCACATCTCTCAACTTTCCTTTGGTCATTTCCTCTTAGAAGAAGTCTTTCCAGTAACTCAGTCCCTGTGTGACCAAACTGTCTTCTCCTTCCCTGACATCCTTCCTCTGGGTTTCCTGTTCATGCAGGCTGGAAATCTGTGATACATGTGTGATGTTTTCCCTCTTTCCCCTCCACTTCCAATCACTCCTGATCTTTTCTATTTATTTTTTTCACAAGCGACCCCCTTTCTCTGTCATTACCTTAACTCAGGTTTTCTTCTTCCACCTGTGATTTTGCCATGGCCCACTCATTATACTTCTCATTGCCTCCTCTGATCCCTCCATTTTTTGGAACTTTCTGTTGAATATTTAATACATATGGGTGAAGTCAAAGTGGTTTTGAAAGTTCTTGAGCATGGTTTGTTCTCAGCAATTTTGGCATCCCATAGTTTTCTTTACACATGCCATTGTGCGTAAGTCTGGCTTCACGAGAGAGCGGAGGACAGCTTCAGCTGTAAGCCTCTCTTTCAGGCCTGGCCTGACTCCCATCCCAGACCTGACCTTCTGCTGAACAACTGCTGCCTAAGCCTTACCTTGCAGACACAGCAACTTCTTGCCACTACTGTCACGTAGAAAGGGTTCCCATCCCTAGTACATAACCCTTCCAGTGGGACAAATCCAATTCCTAGCCCCAGCCCCTCCTATTTTATCCTGCCCCACCCACTCAAGTTGTTAAATCAAAGTGGCCATTTCCTGAGAATGTCTGGAAGGTCATCTGGGTCAGACCTTTTGTTTGTTTATTTGTTTTTTGAGACAGAGTCTTGCTCTGTTGCCCAGGCTGGAGTGCAGTGGTGCAATCCTGGTTCACTGCATCCTCTGCCTCCTCGGTTCAAGTGATTCTCTTGCCTCAGCCTCCTGAGTAGCTGGGACTACAGGTGCGTGTGCCTGGCTAATTTTTGTATTTTTAGTAGAAACAAGATTTCACCATGTTGGCCAAGCTGGTTTTGAATTCCTGACCTCAGATGATCCGCCTGCCTCGGCCTCCCAAAGTGCTGGGATTACAGGCGTGAGTCACCGCACTCGGCCTTGTTTTTGTTTTTGAGATGGAGTCTTGCTCTGTTGCCCAGGCTGGAGTGCAGTGGCACAATCTCGGCTCACTGCATCCTCTGCCTTCCGGGTTCAAGCGAGTCTCCTGCCTCAGCCTCTGGCATAGCTGGGACTACAGGTGTGCACCACCACGACCAGCTAATTTTTTTTTTTGTATTTTTAGTAGAGACAGAGTTTCGCCACGTTGGTCAGTCTGGTCTTGAGCTCCTGACCTCAGATGATCCTCTTGTCTCAACCTCCCAAAGTGCTGAGATTACAGACATGAGTCACCACACCTGGCCTCAGACCTTTTGTCCATGTAACCTCCTGTCCGAGGATAGGAGATGCTATGTGAGAGGGGGATGGTTCCACTTTTGTGTCTCAGTTACCACCCCAAGGGATGTTCCTCATGCTTAATTAGGTGCTATTATTCATATAATGTTAGAGTGTCTACGGTTCCATTTATGTAACATTATTAAAATGACAAGATTATAGAAGTGGAGATTAATGGTTACTGGGTGTTAGGGATGAAGGCAGGAAGAAGGTGGGTGTGGTTATACGGGGGCAATAGGAGGGATTCTTGTGATGACGGAACTATTTTGAATCCTGACTGTGGTGATGGATACAGAAACTAATGCATGTGATAAAATTGCATAGAAGTAAGCATACCACATATACATGTACACACACATACACACACACACATACATACACACCAATGCAAGTAAAACTAGGGGAATCTGAATAAAGTTGTTATTGTATCAGTGTTGGTATCCTGGTTATGCTATTGCACTAAAGTTATGAAGATGTTACCATTGGTGGAAACTGAGTAAAAGGGACACCACAGGATCACTCTACTACTTCTCACAACTGCGTGTGAATCTACACTTATCTCAAGATAAAAGGATTAACAAAAGAACTAGCACTTCTAGTTCTAACACTTGCTTAGTGGTATTTGTTCAACTGAACTGTTTATTCTTTCAGCCAATTCTGTCTCTTGGGAATAATAGATTTCATGGGACTTTGGTTCATTTAACAAGAGTATGTTTCTACTCACTCTCCAGAATGTACTGCTAACTTCAACTTCTCCAGCTTCCTCTTTATTCTTATTTGCGTGATTTTGTTGACATCAGTCATACCACCCTTGGTGCTCTTGCCCATGGACTGGAGAATCCCACTAACTTTAGTCCAGCCTCAGGGCCCTTTGATTATTTAAACTGCTCTTCTCCGGCCCCTCACCTGTGCCCCTGGGATCAGAGCCATATTCAGCCTTAGCTGAGGTTGATGGCACTATGATATGCCATCAAAATGTCAAAATGGGATCATCTCATTGGTTTGTATTTTCCCTTTTTTTCTTTCCAACATTTGTGGCCACAGAAGCATATTAACTGGAATCCCCTGGGGTCCAGTCTGGGAAAGACTCCCAGATGAATTCCCTGACTCTTAACTGAGAACTCAGCTCTTTGAATCTTTTAAGTTGCAGAACTATCCTCTACTTTTCTACCTTTCTCTGCCCATTTACATAGTCTTGTAGGATCTTAAGGTTCCTTCCCATCAACCTCCCAATTTTATATTAAAAAAACTTAGTGTCACCTGCCAAATCTGAATGTGTACTGCACATTTCATACTCTAGATTATTTATAAACAAGGTGCATAAATTTGAGCCCAGTTCTAACTCCACAGATGTGCACATTCGCCCCTTCTGGATGTTTCCTGCCTTTAGGCCAGAGTCCTGTATTTGCTAAATCCCACCCCCATGGTCCTGTACCTGATACACACACTCACGGACAACTAAGGACACTTGGCTAAAAGGTACAACTGAGAACAGTGGTGTAACCTATTACAGAATCCTAGAGGTGGGAGAAACTGTGAGGTCATCCAATTCAACACCCTATCTAACTCAGGAACTTCATTTGTTAGAGATTCTTTCTTAGGATGAGTCCACAGCTGTTTGCCCTCTGGAGGGACACAGGATCCATTTCTTTTCTCCTTCACCCATGATGCTTCTCCACTAATTGAAATTCTGTTTCCTGGGTGATGTACCCACTCATCTCTTCAGTCATTTTGTGCACATCGTAGGCAGACAGAGGATGGCACCACTTGACCCACTTCTGTGTGTATCTAAGAGGAGGTAGGATTTGGTGAAAGCAGCCTGTTGGTGGAGTTACACAGACTTGGGTTCAAACATCTATTCCTGTACCTCCTAACTGCACGACCTCGAGCAAATTACTAACTCAGCCTCAGACTTATTTTCCTCATATGTAAAACTTGTCTCAAATGTTGAAGTAAGAAGTGACTGAGGTCGTGTTTGTAAAATACCTGGTACACACTAGATGCTTTCACTATGATGGCTTATATTACACGTAGTAGTTCGGGTAATTTTACTGAACACTTACTTTGTGCCGATACTACATTGGGCACTTCCTATGCAATAATCATTTTTATTCTTCACAATGACTCTAAAATAAAGATGCTGTTGTTATTTCTCACTTTACAAATGAAAGAGCTAGGGCCTGGTTAAGTCATTTGTCCAAGGCCACAAAACTGTAAAGCAGGAGAGCTAAAATTCAACCCCAAGTTTTTTCTGAAACTAGAGATATGAGTTCTCTGACAACTGTGTCTTTTTTTTTTTTTTTAACTTCCTCCCTCAGAGAACCTCAATACATTAATCAGGCAGTCACCTCACATCTTTCTTAAGAAGAGACAACATATCAGTACAGAGAATATGCATATTTCATCTGCAAGGCATCATAATACTGCTCGCTCTATGTTTATGTAATTATCATGAATTTTAAATTAATGTCATCTGAATTAATGAGGTCACACATTAAAGAAACAAAACATGATCTTTAGGATACTTTTGGCTTTAAAATTTGATGATTCTATATATATAGCAAATTACAGGGAAATAAACAATTAAATAATTGAAGAAATGGGAAGACTACACAGAGGCTGGTTTTGACTAAGATTTTCAGGATTTTCAGAACCTGAAAGCCATGGGCTTATGGAGACAAAATGGGCCGAGTTTCCGTCTGTCCAACCTTCTCTGACCTTGTAGCTCTAACACAAGAACTGGGACATACAAATTCCTGTGTGCACTTCTTTGAGGGAGGCACAGAGACTTTTGTCAGTATGTTGATTCCTATTAATTAAGTTTTAGGAACTCCTCTGTTAATTTGCCCTAAAGTTCAAGGGTATAATCCTTGAATATTGACCAATTAATTAAAGGTTATGCATAGGCCTATTAATCAAGATTTTATATTTTCATATCCCCAGGGGTGTGAGGCAGTGATCTCTTGGTAGAAGGAAGAAGGGGCTAACTGTTCCTGTGTCACTCCCAAGAAATAAGCATGGCACTGCGTAAAGAGATGAGTTACTTGTGCATCAGGGTGGCAGTCCTGTACAGTGGGAATAGCATGGGCCCAACATTCATTCTGACTCAGATGTAAGTCTCTTAACCTAAGAGCCTTGGCGTATCCAACTATAGAAAGGAAATAATAACAGTATTGCCATAGGGAGGCTGTGAAGATTAAATGAGATAATATATGTGAAATGCCAAGGTGCTGGCTTGTTCCTTTGTGGCTTCATTCAATAAATATTGATTGAGTCCCTCTGTATGCCGGGGTCATGCCATGCCTCAGAATTACAACTGGTTACATTGTAAGACAGACATCATCCCTACCCTCATGCGGCACACAGTCTAATGGAGAAGACAGACCAGAAAAAAGTCACAGATACAATTCTGTATTGTGCACTTAAAATTTGTCAAGAGGATAAATTTCAAAAAAAAGCAAGAGAGGGTAGCTCTCATGTTAAGTGCTCTTACCGCAATAAAATAAATAAAGACATAAATAAATAAGCTAGTGTATTTAACTATGAAAGAAAGTATGCACGCACATCGACGAATTTATGTTGGTATTTAGAATATTGCTGGTTACAGAGGAAGTACTATGGGAGTATATGTTTAATAAACGATATATTCAAACATTGGGGCTTTATTAGAAGGCCATGATTATGGGATGTGGAAAGATTTAATTGCAAAGGTGCTTCACTGCAGGATGGTTAATAGAAAGTTGGAAACAACTTGAAAGTCCAACAGTGGATGATGAACTATATAGTGCATTTTGTGTTGCTGCAAAGAAAGACCCAAGGCTGGGTAACTGGTAAATAAAAGAAGTTTATTTTGGTTTACAGTTTTGCAAACCGTACAGGAAGCAGGGTGCCAGCGTCTGCTTCTGGTGAGACCTCAGGAAGCCTCCGCCTACCATCATGGTGGAAGGCAAAGGGGGAGCTAGCATATCACGTGGCAAAAGAGGGAGCTCTTGAGAGAGAGAGGAGGTGCCAGACTCCTTTACGCAGCCGGCTCTCGTGTGAACTAACAGTGAGACGTGAGGGATTCACCTTCATAACCAAAACACTTCCCAGCAGGCCCCATCTCCAACATTGGGGATCATATTTCAACATGAGAGTTGGAGGGGACAAACATCCAAATGATATCATTGCCTAAGTAAATTATATTAATCCATATACAAATAAAAGAGAATACAGGGAACGCTAACGTAGCTAGTGTGATAGTGAAGGCATCCTTGAGGAGGTGACAACATGATCAATGAAGTGCGAGAAAGACCCATCCTGTGCAGAGTGGAGGAGGACAGGATAAGAAAGAACATTCCCACCAGGCACGGTGGCTAACACCTGTAATCCCACCTACTCGGGAGGCTGAGGCAGGAGAATCGCTTGAATCCAGGAGGTGAAGGTTGCAGCGAGCCCAGATTGTGCCACTGCACTCCAGCCTGGGTGACAGAGTGAGACTTGTCTCAGAAAAAAAAAAAGTAAAGAAAGAACATTTTTGGCAGAGGGAACAGTAAATACCAAAGCCAGGAGGTGGGGAGGGGTGTGGCAAATCTGAGTGAAAGATGAACCCCAAGTGAAGAGAGAAGAGAAGGGAGGGAGAGGTATGGGAGGCTGGGGAGCCCAGCAAGGGCTGACCCTGCAAAGTCTCCTAGGCCATCTGAGTGACGTTAGATTTTATTGCAAGTGCAACAGAAAGTCTTTGATGAGGTTTGAGTTGGCAGATGCCATGATCTGAATTACGCGTTAAGAAGACTGCATGGAGAGTGGTAGGTAGGGAGAGCAGGGGTGGGAGGCAGGAAGGAGACTGGTTGAGAGGCTGCCATTAGAAGTCCAGGTGAGCAATGAAGGTGGCAGAACTGGATGGTAGAAGTGGGGAGAGCAAGGTGTGGGGGGCCTAGAATCTTGTCTGGAGGTGGCATCAACAGACTTGCTGAGAGACTGGATATCCAGTCTATCCAGGTGAGAGAAGGTGAAGAACTAAGGATGCAAAACCTGGATTTTGGTTTGAGTAATTGGAAAAATCAAGGTGTCTTTTACTAAAATGGGGAAGACCAGTGTGTGGAAACACAGGGTTAGGCTTTGGGCATGTTGGATTTGAGATATCTATGAAATATCCAAATGGCAAGATCAAACAGGCTGTGCAGAAGTTGGAGGGTGGAGAGAGAAAATAAAAGTTGTCAACCATATTGATGATGTTTAAAGCCTAAACCAATAAGGCTGCTTTCTATTCCCATATATAAAAATAACAGCAACTGCTAGTTGATGAGTTTTCTCTGTCTTATTCTTTGGTTATAGCTGTTATCTTACTTTGGGCTACTATAACAAAATACCATAGACTATGTACCCTAAACAACCGCATCTATTTCTCATAGTCCTGGATACTGAGAAGTCCAAAACAAAGGTGTTGCTGATCTGGTGTCCACCGGTGATGGCTGCTTCCTGCTTAGCAGATGGCTGTCTTCTGGTTGTATCTTCACATGGCAGAGAGCAGAGCGAGAGAGAGAGAGAGAGAGAGAGAGAGAGAGAGAGCGAGAGCGAGCAAGCTCCAGTCTCTTCATCCCTTTCTAAGGGCACTAATCCCATTCATGAGGGCTCCACCCTGATGACCTAATTACCTCCCAAAGGTCCCACTTCCAAATACCATCACATTGGGGATTTAGGCTGCAGCATATAAATTTTGGGGGGACACAAACATTCAGTCAATAGGAGTTGTCAGACATACCCATTAGATTGTGTACCATCAGGAGTAGTTGTAACTGAGTGACCTAGAAGAGGGGGAATAGATGTGGAGGAAGGTTCCAGAACTGTTGGAATCCTCTGCTGGGCAGGCTGCTCATCCAATTCCAACCGCTACAGCTGGGATTGAGAGATCTGTCTATGGCACGGAAGGGCCTTTCCCCACACCTCTGAAAGTATCATCAGCAACTGTCATGCTTGTAGGTCGGGCTGATGTGGCCCATCTTGGTAGGAAATGGTGGATGTGGCTGCTAGTCTGGTTTTTTGAGTCTGAAGGGGTTGAGGAGGGCCACACAGATTTCACTGCAGAACAGATGACTCACAGCCTCTGCACTTACACCTCCCATTGTCTGCTGTCTGATTGTCACCTAGGGGGAAGGCTGCCATGCCATGAAAATGTAAGAAGTTGCAAGCTTTTTTAGTCCCTCACCACCTTACCTACCTTAGCGTAGCCTCTTCCAAGGAAACAAACTCTGTGCCACAGGTCATTGGATAAACGCTACATAGGGGCTTCGTTTCTTATTCCTGTGCTGGCGTCTACAGGAACGGAAGAGAAAAATCGGTGAGTTTTTGTTCCATTCTCTATCTTCCCCTGCAGGCAGATATGGCCAGAACAGAGTAATAATATGAAGAAACTTCTCTTTGGCTGCCCATAAGAAAATACAGGTTCTGCCTCTCATTCTACTACTTACTGCTGCTGACCCTTTTTTGGCCAGTCCCTTGAACATTCTGCATCTTGGCTGGGCCATCTGTAAAGAAGTAGCAGTCTATGCTTGCTCTACCCTCTCCCAGAGCTGTCTTAAGCAGCGAAAGAGACCATAGGTGTGAAGGTGCTTTGGTAACTACAGAGCCGTAGAAATGGGGATTTGTTTGCATGTATTCAGCCAGGCTCCTGTTCTCATGGAAGTGTGCCTGGTGAGGAAGATGAATAAGGCAGGCTGCTTGATCTAGACAGTGGTCCTTAAAGTGTGGTTCCCAGCCCAGCAGCAGCAATACCTGGGAGCTGGACAGAAACACAGACTTCCAGGCCCCACCCTAGACTTACTGAGCCCAAAAGCCCTCCAGGAGTATCTGATTCCCACCTAAGCTTGAGAGCCACTGGTCTAGGCATTCAGGAAAGCACTTCCTGAGAAAATGACTTTAATAAAACCTGAGAAATAATCAGCACTTAGCCAGACCGAGAGGAAGGGAATGTGGGATTCAGAACACCATCCCAGAGGAAGGTCTTGGCACAAGAGACAGCTTCATCCTTTTGAGAAAATGAAATGAGTCCAGTGTGGTAGGAGCCAAGGAAGAGCAAGTGTAGAAGGCAATGAAAGGAAGCAGCCAGGTGTGAGGGGCCTTGTAAACCAGGGAAAAGGTTTTGCAGTTTCTGCTCAGGTCAATTGAAAGCCGTTAAGGGGTTTGGAGCAGAGAAGGGCCTTTTCTGTCAATAACACGCTGTTGTAATTTTAAAATATTTCCTTGCAATCCAATAAAGGCAGTTAATTGTCTTAATTAGAGCTTACACTCTAATTCGGGAGAAGGCACAATGCAACTATTGGGGCAGTCTTTAAATATATATATTAAATACAAATTATGTGTTTGGCACTGCGCTAGGCACTATGAAGGAGGCGGAAAGTCACGCAGCTCCTTCTTTCAGGGGACTGAGAAGCTGGGTGAGAGGACAGGACAAAGACACACACACCAACACGGGTGAAGGGTGCCAGGCATCTCCACATTAAGTGTCCCGGGGGTGGGGCTGGCTGTGGCAGTGGCTCAGAGGGTGGGTAGCTGAAGAAGTGCCGGGACAGCCAGACCAGGCTTCCCAGAGGGGGAAAGGGCTTGGGAGAAAGCACAGAGGCAGAGATGAGTAAGGGATTTCTCTGTATTCCTGGGGAACAGTTCCCTTGGGAAGTACTACAAAATACACTGGGAGGCACAGCTGAGACCAGATGGTACTACCAAGTCTAGGGAGAGGAAACCCCCTCAAGCCTGAAATGTGTAGACCCCAGACTATCTTGACCCCAAATGAAGCTATCCATGGGGTTGTGGCCAAGGGCACTTCTGGAAGGCCTCATCCAAGGGATTGAGGCCTTTTTGTGCCGTTGCCAATAAGAATTCCCTGTTCAGTCTCTTTCTCAGGCTCTGGGGCATCCCTGAGAGTTGCTGGCTTTGCCCTGGGGCATCCCTGAGAGTTGCTGGCTTTGCCCTTGTTTTTAAACCTTTTTATGGAAGTATAACAATCATAGAAAAAAATACATAAACTTTAAGTGCACAGCACAAAGAATTCTTTTCAAATGAACACACCTATGTTCCCCCCATGATGATCAAGAAACAGGACATTCCCAGCGCCCAGAAGTGCCCCTGCCTCTGCCATTCCTCTGCTGGTGCTGCCCTCCCTGCAGGGGACCAGTCACGACTTCTAACTTGCTGCTTTTTGTCTTCTCTGGGCTCTTTGGTTTCTAGCTTCCCAACGTGATGTTTGTGAGCTATGTCCACAGTGTTGCCTGTAGTTGCAATGCTGTGTGATATTCCATCGGGGAGGTGCATACTCTACCATTGATTTGTCTTGTTCTACTGTCAATGGGCATTTTGGTAGTTTCCAGTTTGGGGCTATCATTTTGTTGCATTTTAAACTTTGGCCTGGGTCTTCCTTTTCAGTTTGCTCAGATTCCCCTTATTGTCACTAATTTCCTCTCCTCTAAAACTGTTCTACTCTGTTGTATGTGTGTTTGGCAATGGAAACAAAAAAGAAATACTAAATAAAAAATTAGCACCACAAGATTGGAGGGATGAGGGCGGAGGGCACTACCGGAGAGCCACCTCTCTCTTCCCTCCTCCCCTCCCCTTTCCTCTCCCCTTCTCCCCCTGCTTCCTCCCCACGCCTCTTCTTCCTCAGAGGACCTAAGCTAAGGGACACCACTGCAACCAGGTGCTGACAGCCAGGTACCAGCAAAACTGGCCAAGTTAGATTGCCCTCCAGAGCCTGTGATGGGCAGGAAATGTATCCTGTTTATTTTTATAAATGGCTTGGTGTGTGGACACTTGGTAAATGTTTCTTGAATGAATGAGTTTCTGATATAATAAAGTGTCTATGTTGCCTTTGAATCTGTGATGTGCCATGTAGGCCCTAAGAATACAGTGGGGTGTGACATCCTTCCTTGAGGATGTTCTGAAACACATTTGGCCAAGCACTTAGGCCGACATCAGGCCCCGTCTCAGCACGTTCCGCCTCCTGCCTCCTGTGATTCTGCCACAGCTCTGTGGGTAGTCCCTCTTCTTACCCCATGCACAGGTGGGGAAGTTGAGGCACAGCTGCCTGAGTGGTGTCCTGGGTTCAGACCGTTAGTGAGGGGACATTCAAAGCCAGGGGTGGGCTTGAATTCATGCTCTAACTGCCACTGTGACACTTGACTACTGTCAAGTGAGCATAGCTAACTGGAAGGGACACTGGACAGTGAGCAGCCCCAGAGCAGCTGGTGAGGAAGCCCAGCTTTTCTGAGGAGGCGGGGCCTGAGTAGGGCCATCAGGAAGGCAATGCTTAGACAGGTGGGAAGACCAGGCGGGTCCTGTGAGATGGGAGGCAGCTTGAGGACCCTCCTGGTGCACATGAGGATGTGTAAGTCAGAAGGTCAGGGATGCTGCCAAGGGCAGGTGAGACTGTGGGGAGGGGAGAGATATCTCCAGGCTGTCCTGGGAACACAAACCCTTGGAGTACATTGTGGCCAATCAGTCCACCTAAAGCCGCCTGCATCAATATTTCACACTCTAGAATCTGCAGCTTCACTGCTGTTGGGGTCCCTGGTGGCTGCATCTCTGCAGTCCTGACTTGTGCATTTTATGTGAGTTCAACTTTCCTGCCCAGCCAATCTCCTAAGGCAGCTTCTGCCAACAGTCCCCAGGATATGTGGTGGAGACCTTCACCTAGCCTTCAGAGCCACATCGCCCCCACCTCGCCCTCCTGGCCCCCATTCCGGAATTTAGCCCCAGGAAGCTCAGAGTTGAGACTTGCTGGAAGCCTCTTTCTTTCCGCAAACCAGAGAGCCTACCCCTCACTTTCTATCCTGGGTAACCCTCGACAACACACAAATCCATTAACATTTATTAAGGTTTTACAGGCTAGGTATTAAAACACTATGTGAAAAGCCCTGCAGGCTAGCAGAAACACTTTAGAATTCTCTACTCATCCAGCAGTTTGATAATTACCTTGAAGGTGGTATGGTTAGAAAGCCCATATCTGCATACACAAGTTCATTTCCTTCCTTCCTTTGAGTCTAGTTCAGTGGTTCTCAAACTTGCTAGTTAAAAAAAAAAAAAGCCTTCCTGAGCAAGGTGGTCAGCATGAAACATGCAGGCTGCATGTTCTGGGGAATTTAAGGGATTTTCAAGGATAGTTTTGAATCTATGAAATTCAAAATATAGATTTTTGCCTTTTGCACTGACATCAGAATTGAAGTCTCCCTGTACTGCTTAGGTGGTTGGGAAGGAAAGCCTCCCGACTTCCGCCTCCCAGAGACACTAAGGCCTACTCACACCCGCTGCCCCTGATCCCCCAGGGACCCTGGCAGCTGCGTACGGAGCCTCACCAGCAGCCAAAGAGCACTTTTTGGAGACTTGGAAATTCCTGCCACTTATGGGGTGATTTAAGTCCAGTTGGCTCCTGAGCTGAGCCTGTTTTTTGGAGCCAGAAGTTTGTCTCACCACTAGACAATGAGCGTATCAAAGCCAAGACTACTTCCCATCTCTGCTTCTCCTTCCTACCCCTCTCACCACCCTCATCCTCCTCTCCTTCCTCCTTTGCTTCATCTTCCCTCTCCTTCTTGTCCTCTTCCTACCCTCTCCTATTTCTCTTCTCCTTTCTCTCTCCTTCTACCCCTTCCCCTGCCAATGTTGCTGTCATTGAGCACAGTGCCTGGCATGGAACACCATTCTATAAAGTTTATAAACGAACGAATGAATGAATGCCATTCTTTGGCTTCAGAGGAAAATCCACCTTTTTTTTTTTTTCCTTTCTTTTTTCAATCTAGGTCTCTTGGAACTAGATTGTCATGTTCACCTTTCTGTCTTTTTCATTATTCCCTGAAAGCACAAACTCAATTTAGGCTTTAGTGAAAAATGAAGAGCATTAGACCAACCTTTTAAAATTGCTTGGTCAGTACTTCCTGCTCGCCTGTACTTCACAACGCTGTCATCACTCGGTAATTATAACATTAAGTATGTACCTGATCAGCAAGTTGCTTTTAATTAAAATCCCCTGTTGATTTCTAGGCATCTCATAGCTCCTGGGACATTTGGTCAACTCCTTGGGCCTCAGGCAGTTTCAGCTCCAGCAGGGATAGGAGCCCAGGTCCAGAGGTCCTGGGTTAACACATCCCTACCACCACCCCATTCCCTGGCTTTCCCGATGGTACTTTTGCCAACTGTGTGATGGGCAGCTTATTATGGTCACCTCTAGAAGAAGGGGCTGCCTGTTCATAGGTGAGAATACCGAGGTATTGTGGAGGGAAGGGAGGAGCCCCTGGGAACACGGCTTCTCTTGGCAATCCCTAAACCACATCCATCCCACAGTGAGATTCCTCCCTGTGTTTTTGCTGGTGGAGACCACCTGGACCTCCTCTCACGTTTCTGGGAAGGGATGATGGCAACTGTGGCAGGGCTGTTTTTTACTTTACAAGCTCCCTTTTACGTGTGTTTACAAATTCTACAGCTCAGCAAGATTCTAGTTCTGGAGTCAGACAGATCTGCTTGCAGGTGCTGGGCCAAGTAACTTGACTGTTCTGAGCTTTGTTTTCTCTGCTGTAAAATGGAAATAATAATAGAACCTATCTCAGAATTCTTTTGAGTGTCAAAAGATATATGTAAAAGGCTTCACATAGATCCTGGCACGTGGTAAACACTCAATAAGTGTGGCTAATATGATAATAGTAGTGCTACTTAGCAGTTGTCCAGTAAGGAAGTTGCCAGACTTTTGACAGTCTCTGGAGGAGGATGGTATCCCTTTCTTGCAGTGTCAAAAATCTTTCAATGCCCAGGGGAGGAGGTGGACTTTGGTACAGCACTGACCAGAGTCTCTGCCACCCAGTAGACTCCTCTACCTTATAAAAGTTATAAGCAAGAACTCATTGAGAGAATTCATTCACTGAACAAATGTTTACATGCTTGCTACGTGCCAGGCTGTAGACAAGGATCACCCTAGACAAGGTCTTGCTCTCATAGAGCTCATATTCTTGAGAAGAAGGCAGATAATAACTGTGTAAATAATTGGACAAGGCAATTTTACGTAGTGATGAGTATTGTGAAGAAAATAAAACAGGGTATTAGGACAGTAGGAAATTTGGGGAGGGGTGCTGTTGAATTCCAGTGGTTAATAAAGGAGCCAGTCAGTGTGAACTGGCTATGCAGTAGGGTGGGGGGCAAGTGCCAAGGGCCAAATCCTAGAACCAGATCCTAGAACCAGCATGGTGTGTTCAAGAAACAGACAGGAGTCTGGGGTAACTGGCCTGGGAGAGGTCAGTGCCAGGTGAGATCAGAGAGATTGGCAGGGCCAGATTATGAGAGCCTGCTGATCACAGGACATCACATTCCTAAGCCCAAAACCAGATTTCTTTTTTATAACCATGGGCCAAATGTATGGGCCACACTATAGCACTATATGATATAGACCAGACCACTGGAGAAGGTTTGCTTCACGAGGCAGGATTTAGTATGAACCTTGGATGGGAAATAAAGTTGTGCATTGTGCTACAGAGAACCCTGGCATGAACTAGAGCACAGATACTCTTTAAGAGTGCTACGGAGAGTCACAGTTCCCAGAATCTGTCTTGGAGCACCAAAGCCAGGAGGCGCTCCTCAACCAAAGGTGTCTGGAAGTCTTCCAAAAGTTTGGGGAAAAGGTAAACTAGATTTCATTCTCTAAGGTTAAAAAATGTGGCCGGGCACAGTGACTCATGCCTGTAATCTCAGCACTTTGGGAGGCCAAGGTGGGTGGATCACCTCAGGTCAGGAGTTTGAAATCAGCCTGGCCAACATGGTGAAACCACTTCTTTACTAAAAATACAAAGTTGGCTGGGCGTGGTGGCAGATGCCCATAATGCCAGCTACTTGGGAGGCTGAGGCAGGATAATCGCTTGAACCTGGGAGGTGGAGGTTGCAGTGAGCTGAGATAGCATCATTGTACTCTAGCATGGGCGACAAGAGCGAAACTCTCTCAAAAAAACAAACAAAATGTCATTAAAGGTTGAGGAAGACTTACGGCAAAGACACCTGTCTCACCTTTTGTAATCCAATATATCCCAAGCTTACTTGACCGTGAAACCTTATTTATTTTCAGAGTTCCTATTAACATCCCCCAGAATTAAAGTGCCAGGGAACACCCTTTGGGAATCACTGTTGAAGAAGAAGCCAGGGTTTGCGTGAGCCTGAGGGATCAGTAGCATCTGTGATTCAGCACTTATGCCTGTGATGGTTCATGCTGATGATCCCCTCCAGTGACTCAAATCATTGAGTGTCAACTGCGCCTATGTTAGCCCTGATCCACTTGCTTTATTTTCACTTTGCTAGCAGGACAAGGGAGTGCCTGGAGACAGAAGTGAGTAAACTCACATCCACAACCCCCTGGCACTGGGCTGAGACTGGGTTGCTTATGAAAATGCTCTTGGGCCTTAGACTACAGCCCTGGAACCCCCAGTGATGAGCTTCTCAAAGAGTTGAGGTCCACAGCCTGTGAGGTGCCTTTCTGTAGGATGGGCAGTGTGTGTACTGTGTGTGCGTGTGTGTGTGTGTGTGTGTGTGTGTGTGTGTGTATGTATGCAGGGGGTTATCAGGGTGCAGGTGATTGCAATCTCAGCTCATCTCTGCTGCTAGCAACATCAAACACACACTTTTAAACTTTTGGCTCTAATTTCCCTGCTGATGACAGTGAACCTTAGTTTGTCAATCACTTGGATGGATCTGGGTTGGTTTTCGGCTCATGAATCTTACAAATGGAAGTGACTGTAGTGAGAAATCATCCAGTCTCCAGTCTCCTCCCCTAAGAACCAGGACAATGGTTCTAACCTTCAGAGGACTGTGAACTCCTTGGGGAATCTAATAACATCTATGGACCTAACCCCAGAGAAAAAGCACAGATGGAGATTCAAGTAACATTTCACTTACTATATCAGAGGTTTGCAGGCCTTTTTATGTCCTTGGTACCCCTTATGTATGATACAGTTAATAACTGTTTCTTGAATACCTATTTAAATCCTGTTGTTCATTGTCTCACTTTGCTCTTAGGGTAAGGTAAAATATTCTCTAAAATGGCACACGGGGTGCATGATCTGCATCTGCTCCCCACTGGCTCCCAGGGGCACTGCTCAGTCTCTCTGCCCCCATCTGCTGCTGGTCTAGCCACGCTACAGCACCTCTGAGAGTTCTTGCCCTTACCTGCCCCTGCTTTCCACAGGGCCTATGCATACATTGTTTTCTCTCCTTAAAATGTCTTTTTTCCTTAAACAACTCCTTCTTATCCTTCAGATAGCAGTTCAGGGGTTACTTCCTCAAGGAAATTTCCTTCACCTCCTTTTTCAGGTCTTACACAACAGATCATCCATTCTATGTCCTTTACCAAGTCCTATATGTCAGATTATCCATCCTGTATTCTCATAGCACTGTAGATGTTTCTTTCAAAAGCGTATGTCACAGTTGAAATTTACCTCTATTTTTGAGATGAATTAAGGCCTGGCTTCCCCCACTAGACAGCAAGTTTCATGAGGGCAGGTGCTGGATCTTTGGTGCCTAATAATATGCTCAGCACACAGTAGGTGCTCAGTAGTAACTTCGTGTAGGGTGAGAGGATGACCATTGATTATGAATGCTCCCTATATATCAAAGCAACCCATTCCATGGTCCCAGAGATTTTGTTCTGGTACCTTCTGATTTTGAAAAGTGACAATTTATTGCTTGCATCCATTATACTGACAAATTATGAGAGGTTTTGTCCTTTAAGTAACTCAATGACCACTTTGGTCTTTGCAAAGCTGTTAGCCAGGGCTCTACAACAGAAATCCCCTTCAATGAGTTCATCTTCAGGCAGAACTTGGATGTCACTCTGCCCACCCTCAGGCTGAAGGAGTATATGATAACCATATCCATCAGCAGCCATCCATATGATCCATTTACATTTCCATCCTTTCATCATTCCTGCCTCCCTTCCTTCCTTCTTTTCTTCCTCCTTCCCTCTTTTCTTCCAGCAGTTGCATAGGTACCCTCACAACCTAAATAGAGAATGTGGCACACAGGCATACCATACACACACACCACACACACAACTCTTGGAGGAAATTTTATGTGTATATGTGTGCCCGGTATGTGGGAGTAGGTAGAAAGTAGGGCAAAATTTCACTACCAATAATTCCGATTCATAGTTGGAATTGATTCAAGCATGAAGGCGGGCCACCAAGACCCCTTCTAGCTGATGAGTCTTTTCCCCTCATCCCCTTTGACATTCCCCTTCTCTCCACAAACACAACCTAATATTGGTATTACTCAAGTCTCAGGCACCAATATTTTTCTCACCCGATCACCCTTGTCTGCTCACGCTGCCCCTGCTGTTTGGTCTGGACTTCATACAGTGGGGAGAACCTCGCCTCACAAGGATGAGAAGCAGTGGCATTCCCTGTTCTCATTTCCTCTGTCCTTTATGCTAGAGCATTTGTTCCAATCTCCACTTCCTCTCAGTATCCTGCCACACAAACATCCGAGGAAGATGGGAAGCCTGTAGTTTCCCACCTGCAACCCATTTCCCCACCTGCAAGAGAGGAATGTTGGTGGAGCCAGGTGCTGGAAGAGATGTTTGCACAGCCCCAGGAGCTCAGCACACACCACAGTTGTTAGGTCTACACAGTCCAATGTAGGCACATGGCAAAGCTGCTCTGATAGAAATGAGCCCTGCCTGCTCAGTCCTTTCTTAGTCTCCTCCTTCTCTATGTGGTCCAGTCCCACCATGTGGTCCATGCTGTGGGTCCTGGAGGTAATCAGCTGCCACCTTATTGAGAAATGTCCAGAGTCTTCACTGCCCCTTAACCACAACTAACCTGGGAACTTGAGTGTTTATCCTTGGAGAGTGAGGTGGTAACTGTGTGGGGTAGTGGGTGAGAAAGTTCATTGTCAAGTGGGAAGAAGAACAGACTTGTGGGATGTAGCTGTGTCTCCTAGTAGAGCATGAGAATGATGGTCAGTACAGCCTGAGAACATCCCCAGATTCAGATTCTTCATCCAGTTCTTGCTTTTTCTAAAGTGTGATGGTGGGGCTCTTCTTGAGTTCCTTCCAATAAATCCCTTGCTACTTGAAGTCACTTGAAGTCTGTTCATTGCAACCACGAGAATCTAGCTAGAACCTCTCCTAGGGTCTCTCATAGATATAATATATAGTTTTTCTTTTTTAGGATGGTCATAGATGTATCTGCCATATTTAATCTATCACACTACAGACTTCTTTTTTTTTTTTTTTTTTTTTTGAGGCGGAGTCTCGCTCTGTCGCCCGGACTGGAGTGCAGTGGCCGGATCTCAGCTCACTGCAAGCTCCGCCTCCCGGGTTTACGCCATTTTCCTGCCTCAGCCTCCCAAGTAGCTGGGACTACAGGCGCCCGCCACCTCACCCGGCTAGTTTTTTTTGTATTTTTAGTAGAGACGGGGTTTCACCGTGTTAGCCAGGATGGTCTCGATCTCCTGACCTCGTGATCCGCCTGTCTCGGCCTCCCAAAGTGCTGGGATTACAGGCTTGAGCCACCGCGCTCGGCCTCACACTACAGACTTCTTAAAGCAGGTTCTCATTCAAAGTCAACTTTCTAGCTTCTGATGAAAATTGGTTTGAATAAAGTGAAGGAGGGAAGGAAGGAGAGAGCAGAATGGAGGAAAAGAGGGAGGGAGAGGAAGAAGGCAGATAAGAGGACTGAAGAGGGGGATGGACGGAGGAAAGGAGAAGGGAACGTTAGTTTTCAGGAGAGACCTGCATAGCCTACACGTCATTACACTGTGTACCATGACTGGAGTAAGAGTAGGGGATGAGGTAGGTCAAAGGCATAAAGGTGAAGGAACAGTTATTGGCTAAGTTTTCCATGAAGAAGGGTAAGATAAGGCCTTGATTCAGAACAGAGAGTTTTGTTTTTGGATAAACTAGTTTTGATGGGTATTTTTGGAAGATGAAGAAATGGAAGTTTATTTCATTATCAATTCTGCCCGTTTCAATGTGGCAAACATTTCTTCACTCCCCTTTGTGTTTCAGACAGCACTAAGGCTGTTGTTCATTGCAGCTCCCCAGGACTCATGGAGCACAGCCCCCAGCAGAGGCTGCCTGCTATTACCCAGAAGGCCAATAGAGGGCTCCCAAGAACACTGAGCAAAATTTGGTGGAAGACACCAAGATGTTCAACTGTAATGGCAGTAGCAGTTCTTATCCTTCTCTAACATACAAACTGATAAGACTGTATTCATATGGCAAAGGTGCAAATGGAAGAGCACCTGCCATGAATGCAATAGAAGCAGTTGCTGCATTAAGGAAGCTTGGATTAGATTAGCTTTAAGTTTCTTTCTGAACACAAGCCAGTGTCTTGACCAGAAGTATCTCTTCTGGAATTAACTGATGATAGAGCTTTATAAAACATTTGCATGTTGGATATGTTAAAGCCTTGATTCTGTTCACTATGTTATCTTGGAAAAAATTGCTTAATATCTCTAGGCATTATTTTGTCTATTTTTTTTAAATGATGGGGATAATATTAGGGTAGTGGGAGTTTGGCTTTTTAAGACCTTTTAAGGTACAATCTTCTGTTACTACAACTGATAGAAACCATATTCAGAAAAATCTGGCCAAACATGACTTATTCAAAGGGAAGAGAGTTAATCCTATCCCCTAACACAGGGCTAACAAAATGATTCTTAGAGTAATACTTAGAGTAATACTTGGAGCAGTGACTGCAGTGTTTGATGGCCAATGAGTTAAGACAGCATAGTGAGGGTGAAAAGATAACAGTAACTGTATCTAGAAGACTTAGATTGAAATCTTGATTTTATTTAATAGCAAGTCACTTCACTGAGTCTCAGTTTTTTTAATCTGTAAAATTGGGATAATCCAAACTGCCTTGTCTACTCCAAAGTGTGAAGGTCAGATAAGACAATGCAATAGAAGTGTTTTGCATACTACAATGTGCCTTGCAAATGTTTAGCTATTAATAGATGCAATAACTTAATGTTTCAAATTTTAGTGACATAGTATGTGTGAATGTCTTGAATTCTTTCTTTCCTGAATTTAAGATCTCATATAGCCATCTTGCAGCCATAGTTTTTCTTTGTAATCTTTCAACAGAAAACACATCTGAAAAGAGATATAGAAAGATTTCTGAGATGTAGAGGAAAGGAACTAGATTCATAGATTTTAGAACAGAAAGGAATTCAGGAAACTAAGCAAAACCAGGTGATTTATAGATAATATTGAGAATATATTTGAATTAGTAACTATGGCTAGATTATTTGAAGTAGGAACTAAGCTTTGTCTTTATCCATTTATTCTTTCATTTCAGTTGCTTGAAGTTCTGGGAATACAAATTTTGGAACTGTGGAAAGAACTAGAGTCTCACAGTGGGATTGTCTATCTCTTTATCTCTCCAAGCATTTGTAGACATGTACCTATTTGCCAGATACCACGTTAAATGCAGGAGGCAATGCAAAGATGTACAAGATATTGTCCCTCCCCTCAAGGCACACTGAAAATTCTGCCTGTCACATAGTAAGTGACTTAAAAGAGATAAATTTCTGAGTTTGTTTTTGTTTGTTTTAGGATACATGAGACATATATATCAAGGAGGCAGTGTAACATTGCAGTTAAGAATAAAAGCTATAGATTTAGACAGGTTTGGAGTGTAATCTCAGATTTGCTAAGTAGATTAGCTTTATCTTGAGCAAATAATTTGGCTTCTCTAAACTTGAGTTTCCTCCTCTATGAATTGTGTTAATGCTGCCTACCTTGGAGCATGACTGTAAGGATGAAATGAGCTGATGTGTGTAAAGTGCTCAGCACTATGAGTAGTGTGTAGTAAACTCACAATTATTATTATATCATTATCATTATTACAGAGCGACACAACACCAAGTCATAATATATCTCACAGAAGAGACACCAAGAGCCACAGAAATCCTGAGAAGGGAGCACTCAGCAAAGGCTTTGTGGGGAATGACCCTGGACCATTTAAGGATAAGAGAATTTTCTATTGGCAGAGATAAAGAAAAGGTCATTCCAGAGAATGCAGAGGAAGGGAAACAAACAAAGGAGGGAAGCAAGAGAGAATGTGTCAAGGGCTGGGAATGTCGAGACAACCATTTTACCATGAACAAAAAGCTTATGTTGTGATCTACTTAATGTATTCATCTTGACTCTGAAATTTCCATAAAGATACCTTGCCATGTCTCCCTGTGTAGAAAATTGCCACAATTATCCTAATGCTTTGCTGGTCTGAATTGGAAGGTGGTTATGTGAAATCTTGAAGATGATGAAATTTGTTTCCCGAAATTCTCAGCCACTCATTTCTCTACCAGTTTTCTATCTCACTGGGTCCTCCCCTCTGCCAGTCATCCAGAATCTCTAGGTACTTAAAACAACTCATTCATTTTTCTTATTATATAAATAATATTTGTTTATTGATGAGAAATTAGAACATGCAAGAAAATCTATCTCCTGTGACCCCCATGGAATTTGACCCAGTCATCTCCTCAAAAACACATTCTTAGAAAAGAAACAGATAAACTAATTTGCACTAAGGTGGAAATGGTTTTCAATGGCACCAATTTAAGAGCCCTTTGCAGACTACCAGGCCTAGAACTTCAGAATATATAAATAATTATCAGTGTAATTTTAGGCATCAGAAAGCATATAGGGAAGTCATTTTGGGTGGTAAAATTGATGCCAGTATCTACTTAAAACATAAAAGTGTATTACACATAAGCTGTTGGGTTGTGCCTTTTAAATAACTTTTAAACATTTTTATTTAAAAATAATTCATATACCACGAAAAACACTTATCTTTTGTGTCCAGTAGGATGAGTTTTGACAACTGTATGCACCTGAATAACCCTCTTCCCTGCTGAGATACATAATATTTCTATCATCACAGAAAGATCCCTCATGCCCCTTCCCAGTAATCTCCTCTATAGAGGCAAACACTGTTATTCATTTCACCCACAGATTCCTTTTGTCTGTTCTAGAACTTCATATATGTGAAATGGCACAGTATGTAATTTTGCATGTCTGGCTTCTTTCACTTATCATAATATCTGAAAGATTCATATACATTGTTGACTCGATCAGTGCTTTGTTCCTTTTTATTTATAGTATTCTATTGTATGGTTATTCCATTACTTGTTTGTGCATTCTCCTGTTGATGGACATCTGGATTATTTCCAGTTTGTAACTATTATGAATAGAGTTGCTATAAATATTTTTATACAAATCTTTTATCTTTCTATCATTAGTTTTTAACAATTTGATTATGATGTGCCAAGGTAGAGCTGTCTTTGTATTTATCATGCGTGGATTTCATTGAGCTTCTTAGATTTGTAGATTTGTATTTTTCATCAAATTTGGGGAAAATAATCAACACTATTTGCAAAAATATTTTTTCTGACCCAGCTTTTTGTCTCACTTTTATTTAGGCCAATTACATATATGTTACACTGCTTAATATTTTCCCATAGATCACTGTGGCTCTGCTTCTTTTTTTCGTTTTTAACATTTTTCTACTCTTAAGTTTTGATAGTTCCTATGACTGCTCTTCAAGTTCACTAATCTTTTCTTTTGCAGGGTCCTCTGTTGTTAAGCCCATCCAGTGAACTTTCCATTTTAGAAACTATATTTCTCTGTTCTAGAATTGCAGATGGATTCTTTTTAAAAATTTTTTGCTTACCATTTCTCCATTGTAATTGTTTCTTTCTTTATTAAATTCATATTTTTCCCTTAAATATATGAACAACTTACGATACCTATTTTAAAGTCATTTAAATGAATGCTAATCAATTCTTCTCTATCAGTTCTGCTTTGTTTCTATTGACTGGCTTTTCTTCTGGAAATGAGTCACATTTTCTTCTTTGCCTATCTGGTAATTTTTGATTGTATTCTAGACATTATTGGTGTTACATTATTGACTGCCTGGGTTTTATTGTCTTCCTTAATAAGTAGTTGAATTTTGTTTTGGCAGACAATTTATTTGTGAATCAATTTTGTCCTTTTGAAGCTTGCTTTTAAGCTTTTAAAGAGATGATCTAAAGTAGTCTTTAACCTAGGGCTGGTTTAGGTCTACTCATAAGCATGGACTTTCTTGGGCTTCTGTGAATTTATTGAGGATTCTCCACAGTCTTGTGCCATCTCCAGTAGATTGGGGAACAATATCTTGCAGTTTGGGGAGCAATTGTCTTCGGCAATTTTTCTTTCTCTAGTAGATATTATTTTCTTGGCTCTGTGAGGTCTTTTACTGCACATGTGCAGCACAGTATTCAGCCAAAGACTCAAGGGAATGCCTATGCACATTTGTAGATCTCTTTGTTTGCACAGCTCCCTTCTTTCTGGTACCATATCCTACAAATTCCAGGCACCTCAGTAGCTCCAAATCCCAATATCTCTCCCCCGACCTCAGCAAGACCATGTTTTGGCCTTCTCTTGTGATGTCACTCTCCAACAAGTGCCTCCAGATAGAAAACTAGGTCAATTCCATGGCTCACCTTATCTGTTTCCCTACAGAAAATTATCTGCATAATTCTAGATAGGCTAAGTTATACTGTGAAACATACAACTCTCAAAATCTTGATGGTTTAAAACAACAGAGGACTACTTCTAGTTCATAATACCTCTCTATCAAAAGTTGAGGGGGATGTCTCCATTCACAGTGGGATTAGGGATTACGGTCCTTTACTGCCTGCCATCCGGTGTTTGAAAACAGTTATTCAATGAATTTCTTTTTTAGTTTCAAAAATGTTTGCACTAGGAGACATAGCTCTGTGCCAGTTATTTTATCTTGACCGAAGTGCAAGAACACGTAAAGTAATGCTGTCAGTTCATTTTGCATGTGGAGGAACTGTAGCATTGACCGTGGATTACCTAAGAGCTCCATATTAAGCTGGAATAACAGCAACATTTTTCAGCTCGTGATTGCTCCAGTCAACCGTATAATCTCTAGTAGAAAGTAAATAGATTATAGAGCTAAATTGATATTCATGAAAACGAAAGCATATTTCACAAAGAGGTAACAGATTAGGGTTCTAAGCTCTGATTTACTGCAGTAGCCATTAGTGAAGTTCTTCCTTATTCTGGCCTAAGGTGATATTACACTTATTTGTAGTTGGCAGGGCACTCTCTTCTAGTTGGCTGGGGCCACAAAATTAGCTCTGGCCAGGGAGTTGTGAGCAGAAGTGGTATATGTCAATTCTGAGTGAACACTTATTGCTGAAATACACATTCCAATCTCTATTTTTTTCATGGTAACTAGCAATGTTCAAAATGGTGACTTGGTCAGCCTGCGTCTCTGAGTGACTAAGGTGAGCAGAGAGCTCCTCTCTACTTTCAATGGCCAGGTAGTATGAGCAAGAAGTAGTTCTCTATTATGTCCAACCACTGCAATTTTTGAGGGTTGTATATTTTCATAATATAATTTAGCCTATCCTGAGTGATGCAGATAACTTTGATAAAATTTGCTATTTTGACTGTCTTAGGTTGGTTCCCCAGAAGCAGAGGCTGAAATCAGAATTAGTATACCAGGGACTTATTAAAAGAAGTGCTCCCTGGGCACACTGCTAAGGGAGTGCAGGAAGCGGGATGGGGAAGGGAAGAAGCTAAGTTACGGAATGATCTCAGGCAAAAGCCCCTCATTTGTCATGCTGCAGCATGATCTGCAGGGGAGCTATGAAATGGAAGTCATGCCTCAATTCAAGGCAAGTGGGTTGGACGGTATTAGTCCATTTTCACACTGCTGATAAAGACATACCCAAGGCTGGGTAATTTGTAAAGAAAAAGAGGTTTAATGGACTCACAGTTCCACATGGCTGGGGAAGCCTCACAGTCATGGTGGAAGGTGAGGCTTGTCTTACATGGAGGCAGACAAGAGAGAATGAGAGCCAAGCAAAGGGGGTTTCCCTCTATGAAACCATCAGATCTTGTGAGACTTACTCATTACCATGAGAGCTATATGGGGAATACCGCCCACGTGATTTAATTATCTCCCATCGGGTCCCTCCCATAACACATGGGAATTATGTGAACTACCATTCAAGATGAGATTTGAGTGGGGTCACAGGCAAACCATATCATGGACTTTCTTATATCCACATACAGTCTGGGTTGGGGAGGGGAGAGTGGTGCATGGGGAATCTGAAGAAGGAGATACACGAACATCTAGATGAAGCACCAGCATGGTATACTACTGTGATCACAGGGGAGAACGAAAACACTCCGTAGCTTCATTTGCAGTTCTGTACAATGGGAAGACACATCATTTCTTGTCTCTTGTAAGTAAGGATGGCATGGAAGAAATGCACAGCAATGTTATTTGAGGGTAGAAATGCTGCTGGTTGCAGTACTCTCAGATGGAAATACCTTTCCCCCTATGTCATTATGTCTTAACTGTCAATGTATCTCTGTAGTATGGCCACTGAATTTTACCCCAAAACTTTTACATTCTCTTCTACTTTCTCAGCCTCTAAATCAGCTTAGAGGGGAAAAAAAAAAAGAGCATCAAAATTTGCCTTCAACTCTTGCTATTTATTATTTGCTAGCTGCTAGCAGGGTACTCAGACCTTTTGCTGCACAAAAAGACATGGGTCAAAATTGCTTGTTTCTTTGTCACCACTTGATTTACCCACTCACCAGCCCAACCTGAGTGACTACTGCCTTTTTATTTGGCTTAGATTGCAAGGCTTTGCCGAGCTTGTCTAATGGGGCAGTTTTCTTTACCATGAGCTCTGAATGAGTTACACTGCCTTTGTGCTCTTTTGAAAGGTAAAGCAAATGGAATTTTGCCTACCATGATTTGAAGTGAAGGTGTGTGATTCTTTTGCTGCAATTGATGTTACCGTTAGTGCTGAAGGCAGATCAGGAAACTCTGGTCTTTCTGTGTTTTGGTGTAACTAACGTGGAAAGACTTCTTAGGTTGCTGCAGTGAAGTGGTTCGGGACCAACTGCCAATTAGGGGAGTAGAGAATCATACCCCTCATTTTCTTTTCCTCCTCTTTTTGTGATCTCCCCTCTCTATACTCACACCCTTTTTGCTTGTTGCCCTTTCTGGACAAAGTATTTCCTATTGCAATCTCAGTTTTTCATCTTGATTTTTAAGCTGATAAAATGTCTATTATATTGGCATTATAGCTGATGTCTAAGCAAGCTTCACTAAAAACTTTTAAAAATCTTTACTGTTCACTCCCACCCTACTTACTTTCCACATACTGACATTGTCCTAATTGTTTAGAGTTGGTACTTCCCCTAGAATTTTCTGCCTCCAGCTCTGTCAACCCATATACCAAAATAACGTGTCAAATCAGTTGAGAAAATTGATGAGACTGGCTGCTTGGCATTGTGTCAAGCCCACAAAACCTGGCTAACTCAGCTGAATTTTTCACTTTTTTTCTAATTGGGTGAGTACTATGTATACAATAAACATATTGTGTGATTAGAGCTCTCAGGCAGAAAGAAGCATTCTCACATTTTCCCCAAATATCATTGGCTAAGAAGTCAGCGATTTTGACCTTACCAGATGTGTGGCCTTGCTAGTGATATTAATTTAACTAACATTTTAGAGTCTCATACTCCTGACTTATGTCTTAGGATGAGTTTAATAATATTTTATATACTTTTGCAGTTTACAAAGTGCTTTTGTATACCCCCTTTTGTCTGCCCAACCATGCGTCCTATTGATTTTGCAGGATTAAACTGTGCTTCCTGGTTTGAGATAATGAGGACTGGGTTGGGCTGAGGAGTGCAGTTGATATTGGTAATGTCAAAGTCTATAAGAGATCTCGAGTAATCATGTAATTAAGCTTCCAAGGACAATGGCATCAAAACTGTCTAGAACTGGAGGTGGTGAGATGTGTTTGTGATTTTTCAAGAAAGGAGATGCTGCATGCTTGAGATGCTTTCAAGGAGATACAGGGTAGACCTGGGCTCCAGTCCTGAATCTACCACCTGTGAACTGTGTCACCTTAGGTAAATTCTACGTCTGTGAGCCTTAGTTTCCTCATTTGTAAAACGGGAGGTAAAATGCCTGGAACATGCAATATTGTGAATATGAAATGAAACAATGCCTGTGAAGCATGTGCCCAGTGCCTGGCACCTAGTAAGTGCTCCATAAAAGGCAATGATTATTCTGGGCACTGAAGGATTCTTGCTATTGGATTTCTTCCTAACGTTTGCTTCCATCTTTTTTAGAAAGCTCAGGATATGGAAAATAAATGAATGCTTCAACCTAACTAGTGAAAATTCACACTGTAGAGCATGAGAGATGATCGTGTCCAAAGATGGACCTGAAAACAGGCAGGTTTCCTTTTTGTTCAGTGTCTTACAGGTTCAGGGCCAAGCCCGGAGGCTGCTGCATTATTGATGTGGACTTGCTCCTCGCACAGGTGCCGTAAGGGGTGGTGGAGGAAAATAGAGACACAGGGATGCAGAGCAGAGATGCCTTTTCATCGTTCTTTCAGTCTGATACCTGGAGAGAGTCCAACAGAGGAGAGGAGAAGCGGGGCCTGATGCTCACTTTCCTTCAGGGCATGAGGGCTCTATGTGGCTGGAATCTGGAGGTCTTGTCCCCTGACAGCCCTCTCTGTTTTCTGCAGTGTGACTCCACTTCCCTACCTCAAGTGCTGTCTGGGCTATGCACCCACCCACACTGGGCTCTCTTTCTTTCCATGCCCCTGCCTCTGTTGAAAGTCCTCTCCCTACTTCTCTTTGCCCTGTCAATCCCTACACATACTTTAGAGCCCAGCTCAACTGCCACCTTCTCAGGAAGCAAGCTTCTCCTGATTTCCCGACTGCATCCAGTTTCTTTACACGCTCTCATGGTGAAGTGAAAATTGAACATTTATTTCTATTCTTACTTGATTCATGTCCACTAGACTTTGAGACTCATAAAGATGGGCACTACCTCATGCAGAGCCTGGCACATAGTAGGTGTTCCCTAAGTATTTGTAGGCTGGATGGATAAATGGGTATATGGGTGAGTATTCAGAAGCAGGTACAGTGGCCTGTGGTTTGCCCAAGGTGCTGAAGAAGCAAGGGCTTTAGCTTCCCTATTGCCTCAAAGTAGCTGTGTTCAGAAACTTTAGATCTCTGGGCAAAATACCCACATACATAGTGAGAGGAGGCATGACAGAAATGTAGGGCATTCGTGTAACCCTAGTGTACATACGCACTCACTCTCATGTGCACCCTACATATCCCTCTTCCCCCAAAGATAACAAATTTTGGGCTTCTTGGTTGTTGTGCATTGGTTTACCCCTTTGAAAGATCTACCCCTTCCTCTTCACTTCACCTCAGTTCCCTAGTTCTGACCATCAGGCTCTGCCTCTACTTCTCTGCTCATGAGACCTCCTGCCGGGGACCTATGTGATGGGACCCCACACCCAGCTTTTGGAAATTGCCACCTGCTTGCTCCATATATCTGCTTTCTGGGTTCTCCACCCTCTGCTTTCTTGGTTCTCCACCCTCTGCTTTCTTCTCATTAGTCCAAAGTCATGTGGAATTGGTGTCTGGACATCCTGAATTTCAACCCAGTTTCTCCATGATGTTGAGATGCCCTATATTACTGTTTCTTGTTTGTACATTTCCACAAGATGACAATGCATACAGGGACCCTCATCTCCCGGTGTCATGGTGAAGACGCACCCATATTCCTTTTCTGTTGCTAGAGGTTCTTCGTAAATCGTATTCAGTATACTGAGACCTTTGAATGATAAGACCATACCCAGTTGGAGAACATTGTGAAATTCCTACTTTTCTGACATTTTCAGAATTAAGCATGCAGTGAAAATGGTTCGCTTATTCAGGAGGTATTGGCCATTAACCCAGACAGATGCTCACAAATAATGTCTTGCACTCACTGTATAATAATGAGTGCTATTAAATATGAATGACCTCATTTGTCCTCCTGGCATGTGTGTCCCATAGAGAGTGACACATATGTATATCGTCATTTAGCATCTGGAGAAACTATAGCCGAGACAGGTTAAGCGATTTCTATCAACTCCCAAGGCTAACTATTAGGTGTTGGACCTTGAGAAGGCATTGCATTGGCCAGACTTGAGTTGTAACAGTTGTAAATTATAGTGATGATAGAATAAGAAGCCAAAATGTATACACTGATGCGGGTCAACAGAGTTGGAGCTAGGTCAGGAGGGGACACAGCACACACAGTAGAAACAGAAGAGGGGCTGGTCAGGAATGAAGAATTTAGCCTATAGAGGAGTCATTGTCCCTCGGGGCATAAAGAGAGAAGCTCTAAAGCATGCTTCTCAAAGTGTAATATATATCCAGAACTCCTAGGAATCTAATGAAAACCCAGATTCTGATTCAGGAGGTCAGAGATAAGTCCTGGAACGCTACATTTCTTCTTCTTCTTCTTTTTTATTTCTTTGGAGTCAGCGTCTCACTCTGTTGCCCAGGCTAGAGTGCAGTGGCACAATCATGGCTCACTGCAGCCTTGTACTCCTGGGCTCAAGTGATCCTCCCACCTCAGCCTCCCAAGTAACTGGGACTATAGGCATATGCCACCATGCCTGGCTAAGTTATTTTTGTTTTGTTTTGTTTTGTTTTTGTTTTTTAACTTTTTTAGAGACAGGGTCTTGCTGTGTTTTCCAGGCTGGTCTTCAACTCCTGACCTCAAGCAATCCTCCTCCCTCAGCCTCCCGAGTCACTGGGATTACAGGTATGAGCTACCATGCGCAATGGACTCTGCATTTCTAACAAGTTTTTGCGTGATGCCGGTGCTATTGGCACTGGATCACCGTGAATAGCAAGGGTCTTAGGAGCCCTGGATGGGATTAAAGAAGACCTTGCATCAATAGGGCTCCCCTTACCTAAAGTCTCTTTTGAAAACCCCTTATCTACTTCCTCAGTAGGGTCTTCCTACATTCTAGGGCTGGAAAGGTGATGGTGGTCAGTGGGGAATACTAGGCTATGCCCAGGTCCTAGAAATTGACCTAGATTTCTCCTAGATTTTTCTCCTAGATTACGTTAGCAACAACCCTACATTTTGAAGATTGGAAACACTTTTTCCCCTGCAATGATTAATTCAGTTGGAAGGGAAAAGAACTCTTTGCCATTGGTATCTTTGTGAAGGACAAAGCATGTATTTGTTCACAGAGTTGAAATAAATAATTGAAAACAAGTTTCCCTGAAAGTATTTACAGCCAAGAGCCTCGCTAAAACATCCGCTACACAAACGCTCTGTCTTCAGCACACCAGAGCCAAGTCAACGTTAAACTTCTCGGCAGCCAGTGGCTCCACGCCACTTCAGTTTGCCAAGGGAGTGATGAAGGATGCCCAGATTGGAGGGCAAAACCTTGCAGAGAGACAGCAAATTATGGCATCAACTTAATGGAAATCTCAAATGTTCGCCCAGAGGCTGACAGCTTCTGTGCTCCCATCAGCCCATAGGGTTTGCTGTGTAGCTACTAAAAAGAGAAATAAGTCCAGTAGAGAGAGAGCTTCACAGGTTAGGGCCATGCAGGCTGAGAAATAGATACATACATCCATAGCTTGGGCTACTGTGCTTCATAGAATCAGAGACAGTCTTGCACTGGTGACCTTGGATTCTTCTAACAGCAGAATTCAATGGTATTAGGATAAGTTCCCTGTTCACTGAGAATTAATCTGATGAATAATTTACCTCCCTTCTTAGGTGAAAATGTTCTTAGTAGTGGATCCACCTCATTCATACAAATGCAGACCTATAGTTTGATTCTAAGTAATTGGTCGTCTGAACATTTCACGTGATAAGCCTAAAGTATACACAAACTTGCTTGGTAATAGTTTTGGGCACCATGCAGTAGGACCGAGAGTAAGGGAAGTCTCATTCTCTGCTCTTACAAACAACCACCTGGAAACTGCATCCCATCCAACTCCCCAGCCTTGAAAGAGACACTACAGTCTACAAACTCAGGTCTAGAAGGCACAAAGCATATGGTTAAACTGCATCAGTTTAACCATCTTCATCCTTCGTTCTATGTCTCCTTGCAAAGCCAGTAGTCGTCTTGGGCTGTGGAATCAGTTTCTTAGTAGGAGTAGTAAATCACCTTACATAGGGTTTGAGCCTACCAGTTAATACCCTGACCCTGCCTTTGCCAACAAAGCTCACTAAACAGATTGGACTAAGTAGGAGAAATACTAATCAGAAAGCAGCATCTGTAATATGTAAAAGAGTTCATCATTTGGTAACGGCTCAGAAGCAGAGAAGATCTGTGCATTTAGAGGACATCACATCATAACAGTGAGCCACAGGAAGTGAGTGTTGTTGGAAATGTCTGACCTCTTTGAAGGTCAATTGGGTTTTGCATTAGACAGTGGGCCACAAATGAGAGATCTTGAGTAAATTCCTTAGTCTCTCTGGACCTTGATTTCTCATCTGTAAAATAATCTTAAAGGCCTTCACTTCCAGCTCTGATATTCTAATTTTTCTGGGCTGGGAAAACCATGCTCCCAGAGCTGCCTCTGATCTGTGGGCTGTTCTGAGACCATTGCTTGATGTCTTTAAGCCTCTCTTTTCCCTCTAGCAATAGTTACTCCGTTAAATGTCTTATGATCATTGGTTGAGAGATACCGGATTGAGACCGATTTCACTTGGATTTGGGTTCATATATTTGGAAATCAATCTCCTATAAGGATACAGCAGCTGGAGGCAAACCTTTCTGAAATGCTGCACCATTAACATGCCCTTTTAATGGGTTTAAAGTTTGACATCTGACTAATACCGACATGGCATATGCCTGGAGAATTACAGCCATGAGCTTGGGTAAAAACATTTTGAGTGCCCATCCAATTTTTGTTCCTTATGGCAAATAAACCACATGATGCTCTCTTTTTAGTACTCAGCCAAGGCCTGAAGGCCCTAAGGAGGGGTGGAAGATAGGTGGGAAAAGGGAGATCTGATTTATTGCTCTGATTAATCATGGAGGGCAGGCAGGCATTGCTCTGATGTTGGACTTTCTCCTGGGAAGTGTAAGAACATTATTCTCCTCATTCCTTGCACACCAAGAACATTTGCTGCTGCTTCAAGCACAGAAAGGGTTGCATAAACATTTTAATATTGCATGAGGCTTGTATAAGACTGACGGAATATGTGAATGCTAAACTCTGACACATAAAGAGACAGAGACAGAGACAGAGAGAGAGAGAGAGAGAGAGAGAGAGACTGGTAAAGACCTAAGATTGTCTTTTTTTTTTTTTTTTAACAAACTGGTGATGCTGTCTGTAGTAACTCAGAATATTTTGATGATTCTCATTGGAGAATTTTGTCATTGTGATATATCAAAGCCCATGATAGATCAAGCCCAAACACCAAAAACTACAGACATATTTTCTGTTTTTGCTTGATTTTTCACACACAAAAAGTCATAAAATCACAGGCACTCTGTTTTTCTTTTTCTGTAATAGTTTGGATTTTGCTGTTGGATTTCTACTACCCCATATGGAGAGGCTGGCTTTAAAGAGATTTCAGAACTCAGGTCTATGTGTCCTTCCTACAGAACTGCAGACCATGGCAGAGCTGCTAGGGGATGGGGAGGGGCACTGCAGGGAAGGACAGTTGCAGGTGGGCACCTGTCACCTGAAAGAGCCCAAGGAGAGCAGTTGTGTGGGGAAAACTTACCTTGTTTGGTTTAGCATTCAGTGAGTCACAAGACCAAGTCATGGGTCACCAGGCACTGTCAGTCCTGTTACCACAGCCTCTAGAACATCTTTCCATAGTCACTCTGTTCTAACCCCTACCACCTAAACATCTAATTGCCCTTTTTGTTGTTTTGATTCTAACTTCTCAGTATTTCTCAGATGCTTCCACATTTCTCCTTCTCAATCCCAGTCCAAATTCAGATCATCTCTGCCTGGACCACTGCACTGCTTTTTTGTTCCTTTTACCTTCATCTGTCCAATCTTTGGTACACAACAATGATTTATTTTAAAAAACACAAAATGGTCTTTTCAAGATAAAAACATAATTCTATCACAATCATGCACAAAATCACTCAATCCTCTAGGATTCCTTTAGAAGTCATCATCCTTAATCTGGAGTATGAAGCCCTCCAGATCTGCCTCCAACCTACTCCGGCTTCACCTGCCAGTATTCCCTGCTTTGCATTCCATGGCCTAACCCTGCTGTTTTTCTTTCCATTCCTTGAACATACCAAGGTCTCTCATTCCTCTGACTCTTTATACACACTGTGATATATATTTACTTCTCTCCCTCTTCTCCTTGATTGTAAATTCATGAAGACAAGGACCAAACCATACTCATCTTGCTTGTTGTTATGGCCCAGCACCTAACAGGGAATCTGACCACATAATAGGCACTTAATACATATATGATGAATGAATGGATGGACAGATGAAGAGATGAAGCTGTGGAAATTCAAGATGAGATTTGAGTGGGAACATAGCCAAACCATATCATTCCACCTCTGGCCCCTCCCAAATCTCATGTTCTCACATTTCAAAACCAATCATGTGTTCCCAACCATCCCCCAAAATCTTAATTCATTTCAGCATTAACTCTAAAGTCCACAGTTCAACATCTCATCTGAGACAAGGCAAGTCCCTTCTGCCTATGAGCCTGTAAAATTGAAACCAAGTTAGTTACTTCCTAGGTACAATGGGGGTATAAGCATTGGGTACATACAACCATTCCAAATGGGAGAAATTGGACAAGACAAAGGGACTACAGCCCCTGTGTAAGTTTGAAATCCAGCCAGGCAGTCAAATCTTAAAGCTCCAAATGATCTCCCTTGACTCTGTGTCTCACATCCAGTTCACACTTGCAAGAGGTGGGCTCTCACAGCCTTGGACAGCTCTGCCTCAGTGGCTTTGCAGGGTACTGCCTCCCTCCCAGTTGCCTTCATGAGCTGACATTGAGTGTCAGTGGCTTTTCCAGGCACATGGTGCAAGGTGTCTGGGGCCTGGAGGACAGTGGTCCTCTTCTCACAGCTCCACTAGGCAGTGCCCCAGTAGGGATTCTGTATGGGGGCTCCAACCCCACATTTCCCTTCTGCTCTGCCCTAGCAGAGGTTCTCCATGAGGGACTTTCCCCTGCAGCAAACTTCTGCCTGGACATCCAGGCATTTCCATGCATCTTCTGAAATCTAGGCAGAAGTTCCCAAACCTCAATTCTTGACTTCTGTGTACCTGCAGGCTCAACAGTGCATGGAAGCTGCTAAGGTTTGGGGCTTCCACCCTCTGAAGTCATGGCCTGAGCTATACCTTGGCTCCTGTTAGTCATGGCTGGAGTTGCTGAGATACAGGACACCAAGTCCCTAGACTGCATACAGCATGGGTCTCTGGGCCCAACCCACCAAACCATGTTGTCCTCCTAAGTCTCTGGGCCTGTGATTGGGGCGGGGAGCCTACTGTGAAGACCTCTGACATGCCCTGGAGACATTTTCCCCATTGTCTTGGGCATTAACATGCAGCTCCTTGTTACTTATGCAAATTTCAGCAGCTGTTTTGAATTTCCCCTTAGAAAATGGGATTTTCTTTTCTATTGCATTGTCAGGCTGCAAATTTTCTGAACTTTTATGCTCTGCTTCCTTATGAAACTGAATGGTTTTTAACAGCACCAGAGTCACCTTTTGAATGCTTTGCTGCTTAGAAATTTCATCTGCCAGATACCCTAAATCATCTCTCTCAAGTTCAAAGTTCCACAAATCTCTTGGGCAGGGACAAAATGCCACCAATCTCTTTGCTAAAACATAACAAGAGTCACCGTTGCTGCAGTTCCCAACAAGTTCCTTATCTACATCTGAGACCCCCTCAGCTGTGTTTCATTGTCCATATCATTATCAGCATTTTGGTCAAAGCCATTCAGCAAGTCTGTAGGGAGTTCCAAACTTTCCCACATTTTCCTATCTTATTCTGAGCCCCCAAACTGTTCCAGCCTCTGCCTGTTACTCAGTTCCAAAGTTGCTTCCACATTTTTGTGTATCTTTTCAGGAGCACCCCACTCTACTGGTACCAGTTTACTTTTTAGCCCGTTTCCATGCTGCTGGTAAAGATATACCTGAGACTGGGCAATTTACCAAATAAAGAAATTTAATGGACTTACAGTCCCACATGGCTGGGGAGGCCTCACAATCATGTTAGAAGGCAAGGAGCAAGTCATGTCTTACATGGATGGCAACAGGCACAGAAAGAGAACTTGTGCAAGGGAACTCGTCTTTGTAAAACCATCAGATCTCATGAGACTTATTCACTATCAGAGGAAGAGCATGGGAAAGACTTGCTCCCATGATTCAGTTACCTCCCATGGGGTCCTTCCCACAACACGTGGAAATTCAAGATGGGGTTTGGGTGGGGACATAGTCAGACCGTATCAGCAGAGAAGGGAGTCAGTGTCAGGAACAGTATCTTTCTATTATATCTGCCTCCATGTAGAATCATTGAATTCAGAAATAAAAACCAGAACTTAGAGAGTCCTTAGGGAGAATATAACCAACAGCCTCACTTGAAAGGTGAGGAAACCAAGGCTGTGAGAAGTCCAATGATTCATTGATTATCACACAGTCAGCTAATGGGCTGGGACTAGAAAAGCTCTCCTAATGCCTATTGCAATAATTCTTCTGGTTCCCTTGCTGCCTCCCCAAGTAGTTCATATTTGTTGACTTGTAGACCTTCAGGAGATGGAAGGAATCTTTTTGTCAATTTATAAGTGAGAAACCTCACTGAGGCTCAGAGAGGCCAAGGGCCTTGCTCCAAGTCAGTTTTTACACACAATTCAAGTCCTAGAGAACAGAGATGGGCATTAGCCACTGATCATAGCCACTGCTGGCTGAAATGAGGTAGCCCAGGAGCCAAGAAGCATGTGACCTTGACTATACACAGAGCTACAGTGATGCTCCCTGAGCAAATGGGCAGAATTCAGACTTGGCCACATGAGTTTCCCATTTCCTCTGTCCTCCTGCCACCTGAAAACTGGTTCTGCCTTTGTCTCACCTCTGCCTAAGTACCATGGGACTTTAGTTCTCTAGGCTGGTCCTGTAAACTGCCAGGAGGTGCTAGGTAGTGGTCTAAGACCAACCAGTTTGGAAGCCAAGGCCTTTGAATTTCAGGTCTCCCACTTAGGTAGGGGGCAGGGATGAGGCCTTAGATTATTTACCACTCAGTCCTTTGACTCCTCCCTCTGCTGAATCAGGTGACATTGGGACGTGGGAGCTGATTTCACTGTATTATTGGAGAAATGTGCATAACATTTTTTGGACTCTTTAGGGAAAAGGACAATAGAAGTTTCAGACATCCTTATCCCATTCTGCATAAGAAGGCCTGTTTTCAGGTTTATAAGCTAAGCATACAGGGCCTGAGAGAGCTTCTTGAGGTTCGTTTCCTTCCTAACAGGCCGGAAGGAATGTCCAGATAATGTGTGCAATAGCCACCTCGGAGTGGCCCTTCAACGCCTGAATCCACATTCTGTGCTCATCTTCAGGAAGGCGACAGTGGGAAGGGCAGTTCAGACAAGTTTGATATTCCACTTAATCCTGGCTGGCAGGCAGAAGATTGAGTTTCCCTTCTCCTCCCCCAGGCCTGAGGAATGGGAACAGCTGAGGGAGACCAGGACAATTCAATTTGTGAAATACATTCCAGAGGTCTTCCTCTTAATGCCAGGAGGATGTCTGGAGCAGAGTGGTCTGGAGTAATTGAGTGCCCCAGAATATCTACAGATGCCCTTCATCAGGGGTAGGTGACCAGGGCTGGAGATGGCAGCAGTTTCCTTTTCACTCTCATTTGTGGGGGTTGGTCTTGGACCTTTCAGGACAGCAGGACTGAATCTCAGGGACTGTACCTTCTCACCAGGATATGAGAGCCTCTTGACCCTCAAATTCAGGTGCTCTTCACTTCGATCTATGCAAGAGAAATTTATCAAAATTGGTACTTGTCCCCTTCCCCGAGAAAGTCTTCCCAAGAGGTAGATCCTTGAGGGGAGGGGAGATGAGTGTGGGTTCAGAGAGGGCAGTGGAGAGTAAAATCAAGCTAGAGCCTGAGAGCAAAGTGGTCTCCCCCTAGTGACTCAGAGGGCCACCTCCCTAGAAACTGTAACACTGAGGCTAGAAGAAGATGGATGGTTGGTGGGGAGAGTACCTGCCATTATTCTCACAACCTTCCTCTTCTTCCTCTAGCAACAGTGGATGGGAAAACAGAAGGTGGGTTCCATGTGATGACACCTTCCCCTAGTGCCACCGTGACACTTGATTTGGCAGTAGTCTCGATCCCCTCCTCTAGTGGAGGCTTCAGCCAGACACCCACCCTCACTCGGGTAAGCTCCAGATAGAATAGGCATGCTATCCCCTAGCTCCTTCTTCTCAACACAGCATCACTCTGCTCTACCCCAAACTCCTGAGAACATGTGTTCTGAGAACAACAAATGTGCTGAGGTCAAAGGCGCAGGGCTCTGAGAGTTAGGAACAGAAGAAGGAGAAGGGGAAAGAGAACACTGTAGAAGCGGTGGCTTCAGCTCTCTGAGTCCCATTTGGCAAGTGCTGGGTTAGTTCTCCAACATCACATCACTTCTGTTCTTCTAAGAGGAAGACTAGTTAAGGGACTCAGGTCACAAAACCAGTCAGTGGCAAAGCCAGGGTCAGACCCAGGCTCCAAAGTCTATGTCTTGTAAGTGTACTAAGAAGACAAGAATCTCATGAATCTTCATCTTCTCTCATGACATGGGACCTTCTTCTTTTTCAGCTGGATCCCTATCCTCTTTCAGTTTTGCACACTTCTCAGGCTTTCAGAAAACATCTATTTGATGTTTTCAAGAAAACGTATTGGTTATCTACTGCAGCATAACAAATTCCCCCAAAACTTAGTGACTTAAAAATACAGCAACATCTGTGACATTATAGTTTGGGTAGGTTGGGCATCTAGGAACACCTTAGCTAGATGGTTCTGGCTCAGGGTCTTTCCAAGGTTGCAGTCAAGCTGTTGGTCAAGGCTGCAGTCATCTGAGGGCTTCAATGGAGCTGGAGAATCTGCTTCCATAATGGCTTATTGGCATGTCCTCACTTCCTCCCTATGTGGACTTCTCCATAAGGCTACTCCACTGAGCTCATGGTATGGCAACTGGTTTCTCCCTGAGCAAGTGGTCCAAGAGAGGGCAAAGAGGAAGCTGCAATGCCTTCTGTAACCTAATCCTGTAAGTCACATACTGTCACTGACACCATATTCTATTCATTAGAAGATAGTTGCTAAGGCTGGCTTGCTTTCACAGAGGAAGGCATTATGCTCCATCTCGTGAAGAGAGGAATACCAAAGAATTTGTGGATGTACTTAAAAACCATCACGCTCTGTTACCCAAGGCACCTCAGTCTTAGGGACAGATGTTTTGTTTTCCTCTCTTGTGCTAAATGAATATGGGAATTGCCTGTTCCTCACCTGCATTGGGGCCCAAACCCAAGAAAGACACATTTTATTCTGTTCTTCTGCTGTAGAATCATGGATTGGGGAATGTGAATGGTGGAAGGCAAGCCTTCACTTCCAGTAACACCTTTTAGTGACCTGCTGACCATAGGAAGTCTAGCACAGGAGCTGAAACGTTCAGAACAAAGTCCTTTTAACAAATAAGAATGAAAACAAACAAAAAACACATGCAACAGCTCTGAATTTACTTGTTTTAACCATTTCCTAATCCTCCAACGTAAATTTATTTTCATTCAATTGGTAAGATCTATTTGGTAAAAAACTTTTTATGGCAATGAATTTTTCTCTACACCATGGGAGAATGCACTCAGAGGTGAAAACACCTGTGAAAGCAGGAGTCCAGGGCATCGCCCAGTCATCCCTCTCATGGTAATGATAACGCTCAGAGAACACGCACGAGCCAGCAGTGTTTCAAGCAGTATTAGCTAATCTCCTTCACACAAGAATCCTGTGAAGTAAGTGCTATAACTCATTCTACAGATGAGGAGACTGAGATATGAAGAAGCTGTATAATGTATCCCATATGAATTGAGCAGCAGAGCAAACCCAGGCAGTAGTGACTGCAGAATCTGGGCCCTTAGGCATTCTTAGTGCTTTACACATAGCCCTGGATGAAGAAACAGGAATAAAACAATGTTTCTCAATTTGTAATGTGAACATGAATATCCCAGAGTCTGGGGGCATCCTTCTGTAGGTTCTCGTTGGAGGCTGAGATTCTTCATTTATAACAGGCTCCCTGATGATCCTGATTGGAGGGACAGGAGAGGCAGGAACTATACTTTCAGCAACAAGATGTCCCTTCCCTTCCCCCATATTTCTTTTCCTGGGGGCAATAGTTCTCCACTCTGACTGGACTTTAGGATCACAGGTGTGGTGGTAGAGTGGAGGATGTGGATATTAAAGAAAAAGAAAACCTTCTGCCTATGTTCCTCCCTTAGAAGTTCTGATTCACTTGGTCTGGGGTGGCTTCCAACGGAAGTAGCTTTTAAAAGCACCCCAGATGATTCTCACAGGCAGCTAGAGTGTGGAACCAAGGCCCTAGGCGTCAATCTGCATATTACTAAGAACATTTCTGCAGCCCTACCCAATCCAGAACCTGCCCAGTCTCATTTCCCTTTGCAGAAGCTGTGGCCAGGGCTGCCTCACGCTGTGCCAGCCACAATCAAACCCTATATCTGCTATTGAGCTGCTGGAGGCATAGTGGACAGAAAAGCTTGATGCTATATTTCTTATGCAACGGAATATTCTTGGAGCACTAATGGGCTGCCTTGCTTTGAGGGTGAACAGCAGGCGCTGCGGATTGAGGCTCCAGAGCTGGGCCAGCGTGGAAAACCTATGCGCTGTTTCCAGCCAGCGTGTTGGGTATGCAAGGCACGTGCCGGGCCGGGCTTCCTCTAACGTCTCATTTTGCATAACACTTTTTGTTTTCATTATGCCTAAATTTGGCCTGCCCAGGGAGCGTGATTAAAATGAAAACCTTATTCTAATAGAGCTCGGGAAATGAAAGAAGAAATCTAAAAATAGGCCAGGGAAAAGGGAAAAACTCAAATGCTATAATGACCGAATTGCTTCAAACACACACACTTGCAGTCATTTCTCTTCGAGAGAGAAAACAGCAGTGACATCCATGCAGGTGTTTGTATAATCCAGATCACATCAAAACTCCTGTCAGTTTTATAAATTCACAAACCTGGGAAAAATGGCAGCAAACAGTAATAGGAGATAATAAGAGGAATAAAAAGTCTGACTCCCTGCCTCTCGCACAGTGGAGTTTGGCAAGCCAAGAGGGTATCTATAATGCACTTTGTTCTCTGTGGAGAAACACTGGATGGCGAGAGGAAATACAGCGTTAGTATTCTAGCACAGGCCTGATGAGGACTGGCCATGAGCACTTGGTTTTTGGCTTCATTTCTTGCTTTCTCTAAAATTAGATAATCCAACCTTAAGAGCTCAGCTTAAACCATTTCTGTAGAAGGTATCCTCTAGTTCCCTGGCCCAAGTTCAGTCCTCCAGCTCTAAGTTCCAAGAATTCCTTCCATTTCCCCATGAGGGTACTCTTTTCTCTTCATGACTTTTGTTAAATCTGTGTTTGTTTAGCTCAGCCCTACATCTATATGGCCTTGGACAATACATAGGTGGTACTTAGTATGCATGTATAAAGGGAGGAAGGGAGGAAGGAAGGAAGAGAGGGGAAGGGAGGGAGGGTGTGTCCTTGAGCAAGGTATTTAAATTCTCTGAGCTTCTATTTCCAAGTTAGTATAATGTTAGTGGAGAACAATTTGGGCAGATGATCCCTAAGCACCCTTTCTGTTCTGACTCTCCATTGTGAAGCTTTCAGTTTTTCCAGCCTGAGGGTTCCCTCCACTGGGACAGAGTGGTTGACTGGACAGACAAGTGGCAGAAGACACAGCCCAGCCGTGTTGCTGACAGGCACAGATAACGCCAATAGAAAAGATGCCATCTTGCAGTCACGTTGTTTATTCACCTCACATCTTGTCCCCCACTCCAGCCATTCAGTGTGATTTATAATTTGTCCTGGTTAAAACTGAGATCCATGAAAGCTGAGCTATCCAGTTGTCACAGAGAAATCAAGGAAAGGACTAGGACTAAGATCAGAATTCAGGACACCACCCACCCACCCCCTACCTCTTAGTGTGACACACCCACCTCCTCTTGTATGCAAACCTTGAACTCCCACCTGGTTGGTCTCAGGCTGGAGCAATAAGCAGCAGTGTTGAAGCAGCGTGACCTTGGGCAAGTTACTACTTAAGCTCCCCGTGCTTCCATCGTGTCCTCTGTAAAAGAGGAATGGACATTTTTCTACCTCCTAGAGTTGTTGTGAGGATGTAATGAGTTCATACGCACAAAGCACTTAAAACACGACCCAAAGTTAGGTACTCAATAAATGTCAGCTCTTTTTATTGTTCCCTCTCTTGCATATTCCTGTCTCTGCTTCTGTGCCTTTATTCATGAGCTCCCACTCCTCTATTGAAATCTGATTCACTTTCAAGGCCCAGCCCCTCACAGACCGTACATCACATCCCGTCAAGCTGGGAGGAGCTGTGCAGATAATTAAATCCAACCCCCTAATTTTACAGATGAGAAGTCAGAGGCACAGAGAGGCACAGCCAATTGCTCAAGGTCACAGAGCCAGGTGGTGTGGAGCTGGCTAGAAACTAAGGGGGGGCCGACCTTGTGGCCCAGCCTTTCCTTCCAACGCTGGGCAGCCTCCCTCTTTTGAACTCAGAGTTGTTATTGTCGGTGTCTTTCCTCTGGTGCTTGCTCTCTTGGGAAGGCTTTTTTTATTAGCGTATAATTAGTAAACACTTTTAGAATCGCCTTTTCTTGATGAATCCTGCATCCCCTGCCTGCAGGGCATGTTGCTTTGTACGAAGTAGGCATTCACTGATAATAATAATAAAGTCTATTGGATTAGGAGGCCACTGTTTACAAAGCTCTTTCATATATGTATGTAAGCATCTCATCGATGCAACAACCCGTGAGGCAGAGATTGTTTTTATCTCCTCTAGAGAGAAAGAAACAGGTTTAGAGAAAGGAAGAGCTTGCTCAGAACCACCCAGCCCTCACCCAGGTGAACCGCTGTCTGCAGATGTCCCTGTTATTTCTGTTTGCCTGAATGAATGAATCTATTACTTAATGTTTCATGTGGATTTGTTTTGTTTCCTTACCTAGAAAGCTTGAGCTGTGTGTTAAAGATACTTTATCTTCTCGAAGAGTCTACAGTAATCACAGCAGGTTCACAATGTGTACTAGTGGAAGAAATTAGTCAGTTTTCTACCAGCGCCTCCAAACCCAAGGATACAGGGTCTGTCCAGACACACAAATGCCATTGGCCATGTGGCCCTAATTCACTTGCTTCCCAGTCTTGTGTTTCTCATTCTTCCCTGTAAAATGTGATTAAAGCTGTTTGCCTGCTTTCAAATTCTTTGAGAACAGGCTGGTAACTAAACATTCATGGACTCTTTACACAAACGGACTGTAAACACAAAGCCAGGAGAAAGAGTACATATCGAATTTCCAGAGCCTCAGTTTTGGGACAGTATCTCGCGGCACATCAGGGAGCAGAAGTTGGAGGAGAGTGGACAGGAGGTAGGAGGAGGCATCTGACCAACCCACTCCCGGTCCTTGTTTCCTTGATCTTTTATTACATTCTTATTTCATTAATTAATAATGTCACTACTACCTTAATATTCATTAAAGCGGTTGATTCCAGGCAACCCTGCATGGCCTCCTCTGTGAATCCCACACGAGAGATCTTTCTACAACCCAACAGCAGAAGGGTCCCAAACAAGAACTTCTCCTTCCTCAGACAGGGACTGGTGGAAGAAGGGGCTTGGCACAGAGTCCCAGTGCCTCCCTCACCTTCTTTGCAACAACTAGATTTTAAACAGAACTCTTTATATTAAACATATGGTAGACCAGAAATAGCAGGGTCATTCAGAGACTTTAATGAATAGCCCCTGCTACCCCTTCCCCTTTATTTTTAAGTAAATTAAGAGGTTAGTAGTGACTGTATGAAGACATTCCAGGTACTGTGCTAAATCTTTTCCAAACTTTGACTCTTGTCCTCACAACTTGCAAGTTACTGTTATCCCATTTGACAGACAAGAAGACAAAGGCTAAGAAAGCCTAAAAACTTAACCAATGTTGCACAATTATTAAGTGACAGAAGTGGGATTTAAACTCAGTTTAGACAGATTCACCAGAAATAGCTGAGGTTCCAGACACACTTTGCAAAACACTCTAGATTCCTATGATTTTCCACTAATGACCTGCATCATACCAGATGCTAGATGTTACACTGAGTCCAAGTCCATTCATTCATTCATTCATTCATTCCAGATTAAATTAGAGAGTTTGTAAAACCTGACATTCTGTGATTCTGAAGCACAACCACCACGACTACGGCCACTAATATTCCCTGCATTGTAGTTTACTAGTTGCTAGGCACTGTAAGGTACTTTTAAATTGCATGTAATTCTCACACCAATCCTGTGAATAGGGATTAGTCAGTCGCATTTCACATAGGAGGAAACTGAAGCTCAGAGAAGTTAAGTAACATGGTCAAATTCGTATAACTAATAAGGCAGACCCAAGATTTAGGCTTAGGCATGCCTGACTCTTTTTTTGTTTGAGACAGTCTTTTATTTTTTTTTTTTGGAGAGGAAGTCTCGCTCAGTCGCCCAGGCTGGAGTGCAGTGACATGCCCTCGGCCCACTGCAAGCTCCGCCTCCTGGGTTCATGCCGTTCTCCTGCCTCAGCCTCTCCAGTAGCTGGGACTACAGGTGCACGCCACCATGGCTGGCTAATTTTTTGTATTTTTAGTAGAGATGGGGTTTCACCGTGTTAGCCAGGATGATCTCTATCTCTTAACCTTGTGGTCTGCCCGCCTCAGCCTCCCGAAGTGTTGGGATTACCGGCATGAGCCAGCCACCGCGGGGGCCTTTTTTCATT
>NW_012118655.1:1802369-1894865 GCF_000951035.1 Colobus angolensis palliatus
GTGCACGCCACCATGGCTGGCTAATTTTTTGTATTTTTAGTAGAGATGGGGTTTCACCGTGTTAGCCAGGATGATCTCTATCTCTTAACCTTGTGATCCGCCTGCTCTCTGCCTCCCAAAGTGCCGGGATTACAGGTGTGAGCCACCGCGTCTGGCATTGGGCATGCCTAACTCTTAACTCCTAAGCAGAGGTGAGGTGCTTAACTGGAGAAAGGATGTATATACCGCCACGAAGGGGACTGGGAACATCAGCACTGGGCTGCCTGGATTAAACTCCCAGCTCTATCACTTAAAGTGCAGCGTGGCATGGACAAGTCAGTTAGCCGCTGGGCCTCAGTGCCTCTTCTATGAAAGAGAATAACAATAGTATGCCTGCCTCCTAGGATTGCTGTTAACATTTGCAGAGTGCTCAAAGTGTTAGCTATTGTTGGTATTTTCGTCTTCCAGGAACCTAAGTCTGTGCTCTTGCACCCCAGGGGAGGTCAGCCCCAAGTATCTTCATTCCTTGTACCACTGTGGGAGAAATCAGTCCCCAGACTTCGGAAGAGAGATTTAAAGAGATAGCCTCTTGGATGTTACTGAAACACGAACTTCTCCTTTCTTTCTCTCCTTGAGTTTCTTTCAGCCATGATAGCCATGGATTTAATAGAATTCAATTCACTAAAATTCTATTCGTTCTGGATATGAATTACAGAAGGCGCTTTCCCAGGAAGCTGCTTATAGGACTGACGATATAGATGCTATTTGCCACACAATTGTGAGTTACAGGGTTCCACAAGGAGAACAGACTGAGTTTAGATGAGACACTTGGAGCCGGCAGGTGTGGATGCTGTAGAGTTCAGCATCGGGTCCAGGTTACAAGCCAATAGTACTACAATGGGCCATTATTTGTGCAAGGGCAGGGCCTCTCATTTTATAAGGAAATGGACACCCATATCCCTGTAAGTTCTAGGAAATTTATTTTTATGCCTCTTCTTTTTAAATCTAAGTAATGAATTTAGTAGGCTGTCTTGGAGGAGACAGTGACTCCTTGCTTCTGGTGTAATGAGAATATGTATGCAACCTTGAGCCCTCAACATACTTATTTCCTAGCCTGCTTCCCCTCCTCCTCCATCCACTCCCTAATTCCGCTCACACCCCCATTCTTAGTGCTAAGAGATTCTAGCTTGTAACATTTCTACTGCATCCTTCTTGGGCGCTCACTGCGCAGATTGAAATGGATGTTTGGCCTTTACCTAAATATGAGGTAGGGACACCTGGAAAAGACGTTTTTGAATCTTCTTTGATGCCTGGCACAGTGTGGAACCTGTAGTAGCTGTTGCTCAGGAAATACTGGCTGGAGAAAGGCACGAATGTGCTGTACTCGGTCGGAGTCAGCCGTATTTACTGGGATGTTCTTCAGCCTCCTCCATGAAGTTTTCCTGATGGTATCTTCATCTAGAAATAATGTCTTTCAGTCTGAAATCCCATGAAGTTTATCTCTTAATGGAGCCTCATGCTTCACAATGCGTTATACCCAGGTCCTGGTTCCCTGGCAGGACTGTACACATCTTCAGATCAGGACAAAGTTGGTACCATCTTTATTCCCTACACAGCCCCTACCATGGAGTCCATTAGGGAGATGTGTATGTGTGTGTGAAGTTGAACAGCATGTTCTAGATTGTATGTGTGTTGGAGGGGTGTACAGACCCAGTGTCCAGCTCAGTCCTAACACATGATAAGTGATCCATGTGCATGACTACATGAAGCCCAGGTGGGAAATGTTGTAGAGGAAATGCAGCCCGGGATGGTGGGCCCTCAGGAGTGGAGGTCTCCAGACACGTGGCCCTCTCCCCTCCATATGGCACCGTCAGCCAGATCAGGGGTTCTTGTGTCTCACTGGAGCCAAGCACCACTTTGGTTATACCAACACACTCACATGTGCTTGGTAAAAGGCAAATGGAGTTTAACCTGAAACCCCATCATTTAAAAATGGGAAGGGAATTTTTTATATGTATGAAATAATAATGTAAATTCTTAGGGTGAGTGATGCATAGAAGACACTCAACAGTTGTTAGTAGCCTTGTTTCCCTCCTCTCAGGGCTGTGTTGGAGTCAGCTCACCCAGTGTCTCTGAGTCAATTGTACGCAACTCTTTCTGACTCCGTGGAGTGAGTTTTTGTTGGTAGCTAGAAATTGATGATGGCGGGGGTATTTATGCTACAGAAACCAGCAAATACTACAAAGCAGAGTTTACCTCCTCTCTTACCCTCTTACCCAAAGCTGGTTGTTCAACATTTACCATTGGCTGCTCCCATCCCTCACCCGGGCAGGCTTAGATGCTGTGCCCTTGGCTTTGTTGTGTGTAGCTGTGATGGGCACAACACCTGAGATATGTGCAGGACAACTGGGTGAGTAGGGACTGGGTTGTAGAACTGTGTGCCTTTTATGTCTCATACTTGTCCTTCCTTCAGGAACCTGTATCCTCCCTAGGTAACATTTGATAGGCACAAGGAGGCATGAAGAACCTGAATTACTGCCTTTTTGAAACAGGGATTTATCTTGTCATCTTTGCTATGTGTGTTTTACCCCTTCAGTTTTCCTGCCTCTTGCACCCTCTATGCCATCTTTTCCAAGCCTTTACTCTTATTGTGCCATAGTTTTGCCACCTTAGCATTATAGAGCCTGGGGGGACATTTGAACTGAAAGGGGCATAGTCAGATACCAATGCATTACTCTGGACATCATTTATGCAATGAGATACGCAGTGTCAAGAGAAGAGAAAGGTATCACCAGTAACATAAACTTGAAATCCAGATCAGAGCCAGGAATGGAGAAGCGGAAAGATTATAGATCCTACAATGCAATCTGCCATCCTCTGTTTGGCCAGTTCAGCTACATGCCTTATTGTGTTTGTGCTTTAGACTCATGTTCTTGGCATGAAATCAGTTTGTGCTAGGAGAATGGCAATATTTCCTGTGTGAAGCAATGAGTTAGTTTCATCTCACACCTGTCAGTGAGTCACAAACCTGAATACATGAAAGCTCCATCCATGCAGAGCTTTTAGAATCAGGGAACATCCATTTTTTAAGGACTATTGCATTTGGTCTAATCCTATTCTCTTGATACATGGAGATAAGCTTGACATTATGATGACCCAATGTAAATACTATTTGTAGATATCTCACAGGCTGGTTATCTCTGCATCTTTTGTAAGTCTTCATGGGAGGGACCTTGGCCTTCCATCCTACCAAACTTCTTTCTGTTGTGCTACCTCCTCAAGTTACTTCATGTCTCATTTCTTGTGGTCTTCAGTTTCAAAGGGGGAGTCAGAATGTGCCCGCTCTCCCCTGCTCCCCTCCAGCCTGGCCTTCGACCTCAGCACTGTATGAAAGCTCCTTATCTGTGTGACACTTGACACCCTTCTTCTTACCTCATCTCTTTGGACTCTGCAGTAGTCTGCTTGGGTTGCCATAACAACATACCATGGACTGGATGACTTAAACAACCAAAATTTATGATCTCACACTTCTAGAAACTAGAAGACTAAGATCAAGGTGCCATCAGAGTTGGTTTCTGGTGAGGTCTCTCTTCCTGGCGTGCAGACAGCAGCCTTCTCACTGTGTCCTCACATGGCTTTTCCTCTGAGACAGAAAGCTCCCTGGTGTCCCTGGTAGAGCCCTATCTTTATAACTTCATTTAACCTTAAATACCCTCCCGAAGACTCTATCTTTAAATACAGTTGCATTGGGAATTAGGGCTTCAAGCTATAAATTTGAGTACACAGTTCAATCCATAATGTATATATTCTTTTTTTTTTTTTTTTTTTTTTTTTTTGAGATGGAGTCTCGCTCTGTTGCCCAGGCTGGAGTGCAGTGGCAGGATCTTGGCTTTCTGCAAGCTCCATCTCCCAGGTTCACACCATTCTCCTGCCTCAGCCTCCCGAGTAGCTAGGACTACAGGCACCTGGCTAATTTTTTGTATTCTTAGTAGAGATGGGGTTTCACAGTGTTAGCCAGGATGGTCTCGAACTCCTGACCTTGTGATCTGCCCACCTCGGCCTCCCAGAGTGCTGGGATTATAGGCGTGAGCCACTGTGCCTGGCCTAATGTATATATTCTTAATATAAGGCCTAAGAGACAGTCAGAAAAGGCCCTGTGATTGCCACTTGATCGGCACAGGAAAGCATAGCTCAGGAAGTTCAAGTGACCTGCACAAGGTTGTCAGGCCAGTCAGCGTTGAAGCTGGGAGGAGAATCTGCATTTTCTGACTCTGCCCCAATCTCTTCACATTGTTCTCCCAGGCCCTCCAACACAAGTCATACAAGTCATACCCAACTAAAAATGCAATCATCTTTTCTCAGCCATTATCTCATTGACAACATTTGATAGTAGGACTGTCTGACTGTCTGTCATTTTTTTTTTTTTTTGAGACAGAGTTTTGCTCTTGTTGCCCAGGCTGGAGTGAAATGGTGCAGTCTTGGCTCACTGCAACATCTGCCTCCCAGATTCAAGCAAATCTCCTGCCTCAGCCTCCCGAGTAGCTGGAATTACAGGCATCCACCACCATGCCCAGCTAATTTTTGTATTTTTAGTAGACAGGGGGGTTTCACCATGTTGGCCAGGCTGGTCTTGAATCTCTGACCTCAGGTGATTCACCCGCCTTGGCCTCCCAAAGTGCTGGGATTACAGACATGAGCTACCGCACCCGGCTGACTATCTGTCCATTTTTAGAAATTATGATATCTCAATTAAATTAAGTTGTGAAGGAGAAAATGTTACCCAAAACACCACCATCTTGACACCATCACTATTCTTTGTCTGTGTTACCTTTTTAATCCATATATAGTCATTAGATTCAGTTGTCAATGGGAAGTTGGAATAAGAAATCCATGGACTTGTCAAACTCTTCAAGCCTATGACTTGGGAAGATTCTAAAGCCATGGGCAAACACAGACCAGGAAGTACAAACTGGTCTCAGATAGACAAGTCCTTTCTCAGTGAGACTGGACCATCCAGCAGCTGCTTTCTTGCGCTCTTCACAAACCTGCTGGCCAATACTAGTTGCTCTTTAGAATTCCCTGGCCTTGTATATGTCTCTGGAAAGCAATAATTTGAATTCAGGACAGAGCAGCAGAAGACACATCAAAATCTCATCAAACCTATGCTGTGACTGCATCTGAAGATGGGAAGTAGGGGTCATGGGGATCTCACACACTCTTCCTGATGTCCTGCACCCCTAAACCAGGATAAAGGGCTGTTAGGAAGCAAGGTACCAGGCAGCCCCCCTCCTGTCCTTAAACCAAACTCCCTCACGGAGATAAAAGTAGTGACGTCCAGTAGAATGAATATGAATGGAGTCAGACCAACTGTAGTTCACATCCAACTCTGCCACATAGTCATTTATTTTTTCACATCCTCTCTTGTTCCAGTAAAATTTTTAAATGGTTTTCTGCCTTATTACTTGCGATTAGGATGACATTCAAAAAGCCATCTTGATTTCAAACTCTCAGTATAATGGAGATGCTAACAGCTACCTTGCTAGGAAGGCTGTTTTGAGGATTAAGTGAAACAATGTATGGAAGGTCCAAGCACAACATGTGGCACATAGTAGGTGCCCAACAGATAATATTCATTATTTTAAAATGGAAATGTACTTGTGTGATAAGCTTGTGTTTCCAGAACCTTGCTTAAATAAATGCTCTTTATCCATATTCTTCTTTAAACTCATATACTGTCCGATGTAGTTTAGCTTTTGCATAAAGTTTACACTGACCTGGTGTCATCAATAAGGGACTCATTATTCCACTGCTTTGGTGAAGCAGTCCCTGGAAAGGCATTAGGATTTGGGAATGGCAGGTGATTATGGATGGGGCTAAATTATTTACTTCATCAAAGTGTCTCTGGGCTTTATCATGCAGGCCTGTCATAGGAAGCTGTACATAAAGATGAATAATGGTCCCTTTAACTCAGGGATCTGAAAGGTCACTGGGGCTGTGGCAGACATATAAAGTTGTGTTTGCCATATCCATCAAGATGCAATTGTGTATGGATGTGATGCATGGCAGGCAGTGGAGGATGGACTTTTGCTTTCCGCTTTGTATTCTGGTCATGCAGGGCTGCCATGTGGAGAGGCAGTGATCAGCCACCAGAAGGCCCAAATCCCTGTGCTGACACCACCCTTCACAGCCACTGCCTATGGGCAGTAGGCTGCTCCTATGGGGGAGCATTCAGAGCAGCAGGGGTTTGGAACATGGGCCAGTGAGAAGAGGGTAATGGCTTGTCTGTTTTTCCATCTGATAGGTATCCTGGCTCTCAGCTCACTCTATCTCCCAGGGATCTAGGAAACTGATGGAAGAAAAATGAGGCAGAGTGACTAATTTTGTTACTACCACGTGATGCACCTCGGGGTTGGGGGTCAGTTGGCTCTTGGTTTCAGGTTTCTTGGCCTGAAAAGGAGGGACTGAGACTCTTGGGATCCAGAGCTTCAGAGAAGTCACGTGGCTTCTCTGAGTGCCAGATGCTTTTCGAATAAGGCTGTCTTTCATCTTCTCTCCACCTTCATAAGAGACACCAGACAAATGAGACACTATGGTCAAGTCATTTCTGCACTGGAACCAACATCCTTGTTCTCCAGACTCTGCTCACATTTGTGCCACCTCCATTATCCGTGTCCTCTTTGTGTAACGGGTACTTAGTATCTTTTCCCATAGACTGTTTTTAATTTCAATTCATTTATTTTAAAGGAAGAAACCTTATATGGTTTAGTAATTGCATATAGAAAATACATGGAAAAAAGGAGATAAAGTGAAAACCAAACAATGAGATTAGATCGTTGTTAGATGCTTTGGCCAAATCAAAGTCTCTAAGCCTGAAGCTTGCTCTCTCTTTTATTAAAAAAAAAAAAAAAAAAAAAAAAGGAGCTTGGCAAGTGTCAGAGAAGCAGCACCCAACTGAAACTCTCTCTCTTTGAGATATTCAGAAGGGTTAAAAGAGAATTAAAAACAGACCTCACCTTCTCACAATGTGATTTAATGTTATTTAATAATCCATGCCTGTGTCATGGAAACCATTTCCCGAACGATCTACAATGAGATGCCTTAACAACAACAGTATGGACTTTATACTGTGGGGAAAACTCTACAAGGAAATTTTAACTCCCTTTTAACTCCACATTTTTATTATTTCATCTAGTATCCCTAATGATCACCTTATTAACCATTTATATTTCCATTTTCACTTGTACTACTTTGCTTACTGGCTTGTATTAAGCTGGTATTTATTTTAACTGCTCACCCAACACTGTACCTTCAAAAGACTTCCAGGTGCTAAAACTGTTGTCACTTTCACTCAGCAAATCATTGGAGCCTGGAGGCAGGCCAAGGAACAAGTCCCGAGACTCCCTCTGCCCAAAGCTCCTGGCCTGTGTTGGGCCCCTGAGCACGGAGTCCTCCTTGGCAGAAGGACGCCTCCTCACCCTCTTCCTGAGGGCTGCCACCATTCCAGTGAGTAATGTTTTCAGACAGATGCAAAATCGATAGCATGAGACTCACACCGCTCTGGTTATCTTCTATTCTTTTTCATTCAACCTCCCTTGGCTTCCCTAGATGAGAGTCTGGGGAGAGATTCGTCTCCTCCCTTGTTTCTTATTATGTCACTGTTGTAGCCACAGGGGTGAGAACGACAGATATTTCTAGGTTGTCAAGGGAGAGACAGGAAAGGCGAGCTCTTTGTGGCACCTAACAATTTGCCGTAAAGACCCAAAGCACTATTTGTGGGCTTTAAGAAAATTAAAGTTTTAATTGTCATCTTCAATCTGCACAGATTGTAATCTTTGCTAAGGATTGCTCCCAAGTGAAGTTTGAAAGTACTTTAGGTGGTCGGGTTGTCTAAGATCTCTTTAATGATGGTGTGTGTGTGTGTGTGTGCGTGTGCGCACGCATCTGTTTTCCCTTGCAATTGTCTAACACAGACCTGTGGTATTTTCCTCGAAGAATCCTGTTAGTTCTTCTTACCACCATCTAACCTAAGACCTTCTTCTGCAACTCATTCGTTTTGCTTCTTGTGTCTTTGCCACCCAGAAATGGACCCCTTGCATGCCTGTGTATACCCTATGCAGTGGGGAGAGTTGTGGTGAATCAGCCATTTCCTCATCTGACTTTTTCATGGTATCACCAACTCCTCTACCTTCCCCAGGGAGGCTTTAAGTCCTCACCAATCTTTTTTGACAAGCCCCAGCACTCTGGATAACATCTGCAAATATCGACATTGCTCAGGTAGAAAATCTTGCCAGGTGAGGACATGGGCAGGTAGTCTCAATTGGACTTCAGCACAGCTTAAAGATTTCAGCCACTGTGCAATTTTAGTTACCTTTGTGTTTGTCCACATCAGCTGGCGGCTCCTTCTCTTCCAACTTTAATCGTTTAATGGTAGCTTCTAAGCTATCTTCCATTTTGGGGGGTGTTCCTAGATTTTGATCTCATTTCCTCTTTTCTAAATGATTTCTTTCCTCTACTGTTATCATATGGAACCCTTTTCTTCTGATTTAAAACACTGTTAGTTTTTCTCCCATGTTATTAAGAAGCTTCACCATCCCACACCTCTCCCCACTAACAACAATTACAGACCCAATGCACACATGTACACCGTGTGATTTAGGCTTTGCATTCAACTCTCTCTGACCTTTTACCTTAGTCTTAAGACTGTCCTAAGGGATTCAGGCCTTTCCATATAGTATCATAGCTAGAAGGCTATGAAGAAAAGATAACAATGCATTGATTTTTATTTAAACATCTGGATATTTGAAGGCTTCTGGAAGTTACTTACCTACTGAAGCCTGGGGATGTATAGACACACGCAGACACTCCTCCATTTCACCTCCTCATTCACATGTACATGGCTTGTCAAATGTGCTGAGTTCCTTATGGTTTGGGTTCTGTAATCCTCAGCGGGTATCTCTGCTACCTAGCCCTGCAATATGAAGATGGTGCTCAGATACAGGAGTGAAACAGAGCTGAAGAGTCAGGAATGGAGAGGTGGAAGAAACCAACAGCCTGAACACATAAACAGTGATGATTAAAAAGTGCTCTCCCCATTATTCACAATAGCCAAGACGTGGAATCAACCTAAATGCTCATCAATGATAGACTGGGTAAAGAAAATGTGGTACATATATACTGCGGAATACTATGCAGCCATAAAGAAGAACAAGATCATATCTTTTGCAGGGACAAGGATGGAACTGGAAGCCATTATCCTCAGCAAACTAACACAGGAACAGGAAACTAAATACCACACAGTCTCACCTGTAAGTGGAAGCTGAATAATGAGAACACATAGACACAGAGAGGGGAACCACACACACTGGGGCCTGTCTGGAGGCCGGGGAAGGAGAATATCAGGATAAATAGCTAATGCATGTGGGGCTTAATACCCAGGTGATGGGTTGACACATGCACAAACCACCATGGCGCACATTTACCTATGTAACAAATCTGCATGTCCTGCACATGTATCCAAGAACTTAAAATTAATTTGTTTTTTAAAAGTGCTCCCAGGAGCTCGAGCCTATTTGTATAGGGCTTCTGTTCTGTAGCCCTTAATGTGTAAGGACTCCTTGTCTGTTATGTTAGCTGTCCTCAGTCACTCTGTGAGGTTGGGGATGTGGGCACTATGACTGTTCTCATTTAATTTAATAGGTGATGAGTTGTTTCACAGTGGGCAGGTCTATGCAAACTTAGCCCCCAAAGTTCAAGGAAGCTGAGAGGCTGAAAAAGAGGCTGACAGATCCAGTTTCTCAGAAACATTTAATAGAGGCTTCCAAACAGAAACCAGACAAGATATTAGATCTCTGCACCATTACTCCCCAGGTCCAGGAAAGGGGGATACGTGGTTCAGAAGTGATGTGTAGGACAATCAACGTATCATAACATCAAGGTTGTTTTGACATTTAGGGGCAGGATTTATAGTAAATATAGTGCTCTTACACAGGAACAGTAGATAAACTGGAAATCTTACAGGCCTTCCCAGAACTAGGGTTACTTGAAAGTCAACACGGCAGATTAGCATCCAAGATGGAGTTGCTTTAGCTCCTACATGGGTCTAAGAAACAGAGAGGGTGGGCATACTTTCCAAAGTGGAAAGTCAGAAGTAGGACTAATGGGCTGAGACGGCAGCCCTGGTAGCACCTTAAACCCAATGCTGGTATTCTTTCAGACAGTGGAAGGCAATGGAGGTAGAGTGGGAGTCACAGGCCTCCATGGCTGCCAGGTAAGTGAGCTATGATGGCTCGATAACCTCTCTGAACCTGTGTTGCCATGTCTGCTGAAAGCACGCAGTCTTCCTGGCCTGCCTTACTTTTAAATGGTTACAGTCTTAAGCTGCATATGAGGTGAGGGTTTGAAAGTCTGTTGTGACCCAAGCAATGCTGGGCATTAGTCCATGTTGCTTCAGGGACGAATCCATACCCTGTATCCAGGCCCATTCTAGTTCTTGGAAGTCTCATTAGTTGGGAGTGGAATGAGATGACATCAAGGGAGAAAGAGCACGGGCTGCCCTGCCTTGTACCCCACCTGTCTATGGGGCCAGTGGCAACAGGCAGCCACTTTTAACTTTCACTTGGAAATATATCTTTGCATTCAGTAGTTAGTTCTTAGAAGATGAGCTTACTGTTCTGAAAATGTTCTAACTGCAGGCTTCACAGATAGGCAGGCTTTTCTATTCCGCAATGCTGTAATGAGAAGAAAGAAAAAGAGATTTAGTTTTCCTGGTCTGCCCCTGAGTATTGCCTAATTGTCTTGAAAAACAATTGACTTGGTCTTTCTCACTCAGCTTCTAATACTAAACTTACATACATTATGTCCCCCAGCTTACTTATCTATTTGCCACTGTTGCTTGGGGGAGGTTCATTTCTTCTCAGCCTAAGTAGTTTGTTCCCTGAAAATGCCTCCTATAAGGGACATTGAGGCAGAGCCCAAATACACGTGCAAGGAAATGCAGAACAGCATCGTTTATGAGGCATGATGCACCAAAGGGTTTGGGCCTCCTTCCCACGCTTCCAACCTCTAAACTTGGCATCCCATTATTTATCTGCATTACTTCTTAAATCTACATTTCACTGTGCAGACAAGCCGAGACAATGTTTATTTTACATGAATGAATCAACCCTGGTGCAGTCAATTTATTTCTCCTTAGTAGGATAAAGAGACAATTGCCATGTGATGGACTGGATCAAACATACAGCAATCGGAAATAATGGTGAAGAAGGTAAAGACCAGCATCCTGACAGCCCAATGTTATTTTTCTCTCTAAACAGAGGCGGATATGGCTAAACCCCTCTATTCAATTTCCACACCTCAACTGTGAAGAATACCCCAAGCACAACAGTGGTCTCATGTAAACAACCAATTACTGTTTTACAAAGTTAATCACCAGTCGCTGGCTGTTTAGTTATTAGTAAGGAATCAGCGGAATTCAAGCAAGTAAGAGTCTGACTCTATTCAGCTTTACAATAATACCTTGTGCGAGCTTCATCTCTTCTGGCCCATTCTCTGCCCAAATCTGCTGCCTAATGGGCTAAGTTGTCCAGAAGCTCGTGGTGATGAAGTTGCAGCAATGACAGATTTCTTTGGTCTGAATTATGTGGACTGTTGCCCAAATTGCCACTTTGTTTTGCTGGCATAGACACAGCTCACTGAGACGGAGTAACTCCCTGAGGTTGCTTTAAAAAAAGATTTGGCATTTAATAAAAGCAATTCCTTACTTGCATAACAGTTCAAGCCATTTTAGATAATTAAGAAAGAATTCCTTTGAATACATTGTAACCACTTTTCTAAAGTTCTGTTATATTTTTAAAATCCCATTTAGGTTATTTGCACTTTTCCAAGAAACAGAGAACTGTACCTAAGCCAGAATGCATGGTTTGGGGGTCAGCATCGAGGGGGTGGCTGCCACTGTCTAAAATATGTCTTGGGCCTTCTGTTTGGTTTTCAACCTCTTCCTCCTCCTCATTGTTATAAACCACAACTGATAACCGAAAAAAAAAAAAAAAAAGAGGTCCAGTCTTTCGTTTCTTTTCCGCTTTCTAGTGTAGGTACAAGGGTATAGAACAATGATCTAAAAATCATATTGGCAGAAGGAGATGGGTAAAGCAAAAATCCTGAATAATCTACCAACTTGATAATCATCCCCTGGATATAGATTTGAGATTTGGCTCTGGAGGGTTTTCTTCCCTCCTCTCCCCTCCGCTCCTCTCTCCTCCCCTCTCCTCCTCTCCGCTCCTCTCTCCTCCCCTCCCCTCCCCTCTTCTCTCCTCCCCTCCCCTCCTCTCCACTCCTTTTTTCTCCTCTTCTCTCCTCTTTCTCTTGATAAGCAAGACCATGGAAGTTGCCCAGTGCAATCAACCTCCAAGCTTTCTTCTTTTCTCATTCAATCTCCATACTTCACTGAGCTTAAGTAGGTAACCATTTTGGGAGACATGCACAGGTTTCTTACATGACTGAGACAAATATATTTAACCTTGATTAGCTTTGGGAGATTTTGTTTTGAAATTTAAACCAAGTCAACATTTAAACAGAACTATTTTCTTTGATTGTATAGTTTACCTTACAGAACAAGAGGTAGATTTTGATTTGGAGTTTATCATTATTATCATCGTTATTATTTACGTCCCCCAGACCTAGGGGTTAAGAAGTTGTTTACTCTATCATTTCCCAAACTGATTTGCCCTGCAATGGTACTGCAGCTCCATAGTAGAAAGAATACTGACATAAGAGTCAAGTGATCTTTAGGATCCTAAAACTGATTCTTCAATAAATAACTGTGGTTTTAGGCTGTGATTTCTCAGCCTCCATTTCCTCAATATTGAAATGATGTGTTACTGGATAATTTCTAGAAGCCCTTTTAACTTTTATGGTCTGCACTACCAAATGGAGAGCTGTATTTCTTTCCTCCTGGAAAAAGAAAGAAGTCAGGCAGGGAGGCAGGAAGGAAAACAGAAAATGAAAACAGTTTATGAGAAAAACAGAAGGCAAAACCAAGGAGTAGAGGCCAATTCTAGCAATACTCCTAGCACATGGAGAGCTGTATTTCTTTCCTCCTGGAAAAAGAATGAAGTCAGGCAGGGAGGCAGGAAAGAAAACAGAAAATGAAAAAAAAGTTAAGTGAAAAACAGAAGGCAAAACCAAGTAATAGAGGCCAATTTCTACTGAAGTGGTTGTGTGGCTCCCCGATCGTTGAAGGCTGAAAGTCGTGCAGCAATAGCATACACAATGCATGATGCAGGCGAAACCTATATGTCTAGGGGCCGAACTTAGAATCGTTGAAAGCAAATGAGAAAGCTGAAGTGTTGGTCAGTACAGGTAGCAGCTAGAATACTCATCTGTTTTTTTTGTTTGTTTGTTTGTTTTTAACATAACAGTCTCTGGAACAGAGTGATAGATGACTAGTCATTGAGCTTAAAAATTCTATGCATTTTTCAAATTAGGTGTAATGAAGGGGAACTGGAAATTGGGAAAGCAAATGGGTTATTGTTTTCCATATTTCTTGTTTTCTTCACCTAGTCTTGGTGGAAGACATTTCTCACAGTATCTGCTGGTTATCATGCATAGCTTTTGTTTTTCCTCCATCAGCTGGGTAGGGGAACATATTCCTGGGCCTCATGGTCTTCCATGGGTTGAAGGTTGTGTCTCTCTTGCCATCTGTGGGTTTTTGGGAGATTGGGGTAGCCACTTCAGGACCTGTTCCTCCCTGAGGTTGCTCTGCCCCTTGCTATGAGTAGGACCCCTACCCCGATTTGGGTGAGAAAGAGGAGGCCAGTGCCCATGGGAGCCCACAGGAGGGAGAGAGAAGCATGGGCACGCTTGGCAGCGCAGCTCTGATCTGGCACCACACATCAGATGCCAAATGACTATACTGTAAATTACTCGGCTCCCCAAATTGCCTTGCTTAGGACCCGGAGGCCCCATGCCTTGGGAATGTTGTAATTCTTCCTCTCTAGGTGTAGGGTAGATTTGAGCCCAAAGGACACTCCTTGGATCTCAAAGAGAAGAGCCTGTTGTTAAGTCTGAGGTGTAGGAAACCTGAGTGCCTCCAGGACTCTGGTCCTTCTCAGCAACCTCCCTGTTGCCACACTTCGATGGAAGTTCCTGGGTACCCTAATCCTAATGATTTTAGGGCTGGGGTCAGTGGCTGCAGGGGGTTGTAAGGAGTTGTCTGTCCCTGTTGACCAGCCACTTCTACCAAGATTCCAGATCCATAACGAATTATCCCCTGCATAGTCCCAACACCTTCTTCCAACTCACTTTTATGTAATCATCTTAGATTGCCTTTGAACTCAATAAAACCAAGTAATGGTTCATGTTCCTTGCCTGAACTTCAGGAAATGCTGGGAATAATGAAGAAACATACAAGGATTTGTTTCTGTGCTTAGATGCTAAGGACTAAATCTAGTTCCTTGCCTTTGCCCAGCATGCTGGTGGCTGGACTTTCTTGAAGTCCTCTGAGAAGTTAATCCTACTGTCTCTCAGCCATGAGAGCTGTGCCCCACCTGTCACTCTTTAGCCTCCTCTCAGGCACTGCCTCCTCTGAGGAGTCCTCCCCCACTTTCACATTCCTCTCCACCCCTCACTTCCACCTCCAACGAGTGTCCTCATTCTGGGCGGTCATCATTCCTAGAGCATGGCACACACCACAGTGAATTACGGTTGTTACTTTGCATGTTCACCTCCCCTACTTGGAGTCAGGAGCTTCGTCCTATTCTGCACCCTAATGTGGCACAGTGCCTGACATGGAGAAAGTTTTGAACGTAGGTGTGCTGAATGAATAGATGAATGCAGGGATGCTGGCTTGGCCACAGTTGTTGTCATTGTACTTTTTGGTCTAGTTTTGCATTTCTTGATCAGCCAAATGTGGTTTATTGATGACAATACAATATTATAGTATGCCTTTTACTCATTTTGAGGTATTTATGGTGATAGAAAAAATTTTTCTATTATTTTTGTCATCTATTCTGTCTCTTAAAATATTGTTTTACATTTTTATTTATTTTACTTCATTTTTGAGACAGGCCTTGCTCTGTGACTGAGGATGGAGTTCAGTGGTGCAGTCATAGCTCACTGAGCCTTGAACTCCTGGCTCTAGTGATCCTTTCACCCTAATCTCTTGAGTAGCGAGGACTATAGGTGGGTGCCACTGTGCCTGTTTTTGTTTGTTTGTTTTTGTTTTTGTTTTTTTGAGACAGGATCCCACTGTGTTTCCCAGGCTGGTCTCAAACTCTTGGCCTCAAGCTATGCTCCTGCCTTGGCCTCCTAAAGCACTGAGATTATAGGCATGAGCCACTGCACCCAGCTGCTATTACTTTATTAGTGTTTTTAAAGTGATACACGGTCATTCTTTCCAACCCATCACTTCTGTGACCCCATTCTGAACCACTTCAGCGTTCAAGTTGGTGCCCTGGCTGGATCTCAATGGCTAATTCAGAGTTAAGAAGTTTCTGAAAATGTTTCTTTTTCAGTCAAAAGAGAAGTGGAGAGAAATGAGAGAGAAGCAACTATGGAAAGTGTTGGTTTTATAGTAACCTGGCTGGTGAGAAAGCCCATATGAACAATATCTAGCTGGTGCAGCCATAGCTTCCAATTTCAGACCATTTCATATCCCCTAATCTGATTGATTACTCACAATAGCTCTGTGAGGTAGGTGGAGCAAATTTTTTAAAATTTCTGTTTTATGGGCGGGAGAATGGAAACTCAGAAAAGCTCAATGGCATATCCAAGTTCTCATTAGTGGTGAGCACAGAGGGAGGAATAGAGCCAAGGCCCCTGACTAAATGCAGTGTCCTCGCCACCACACCGATGACCTCTCCATTCTTTCCCTCTTTCTCCCTCTCTGTTTTTTTATCCCCAGGAGAATTCTCCAGAAAGGTCAGGGTCCTTCTCTCTCTAGGATTGAGGTTTCTGGGTATTATTCTCCCTGAGGTGGGGATAAAGCCGTCCTTACCTAAGTGTGGCCTAAAGGAAGAAAAAAGTTCTTTGGGTTATTATCGTCCTTCGTTTGGATGTTCATGGAGGCATAGCAGGTTCTAGATATGGTGGTGGTGGCAAATACAGAATGTGGCCAAAGACTGTCATACCTCTCGAGCGCTTCACCATTCTTTATCTCCCTGTAAAGGTACATTTGCTAAAAAGACCTGGATGCGAGGATTGGGGATTTTTGTATTTTGTGATGAGAAGACCAAATTCTACATATTTTCTCTCCAGCACAAAATCTCTTCATATCATGTATGGTTTATAAATTTTAAACAACAACTCACATTCCAGCAATATTTGAAATCACCAATTTCCAAATGCGATAGAAAAGAATTCTAATTCCTTAGATTTCCCTTTGATGGGATTTCTACGGTTAATGTTGTCCCGGTGAGTGAACCTAGTGCTGAGTGTCCTTGGCTTTCCCCAAATGGAAAGGAGCTGGTGACGATACCAATTTAATCACAAAGCATCCAAAAGACTCCCTCTCTCACACACACAAAGAGAGGCTTTGGCCACATTAAGTCCCAACATGGTGATCGTTATTTCCTTTTGGATTTAGCCTTCTGGGCTTGTTTCTTTATTAGCGGATATAATGAAGGACACTGGCAGGTGTGAGGAATCTGGCTGCTAGGCTTTGCCCTCTGGGCTCAGTGGTTGATGGCAACACCAAGGTAGTGCTCACCCCTAAGATACCTGGTCACAAGCCTGCAGGCTGCTTTAAGACTTGCTTACTGACCAGGAAGATCTGGAGCTTACCACCCCACGGCCTTCTGCAGGTGGCTCTACTTACTCCTTTTCATCTTTCCTGGTACTCTTCGGATGGCCACGGCTAAAGCTTTACTTGACCCAAATTCTTGTGTCAATGAGTACACGAATAAACAGGTCTAGTGCTTTGGTGAAAGTGAAAAAAAAATCCTCCTATTTATCTGCTTTTTGAAAAAAGATCAACAAATATTTATTTAGCACCTACTTTGTGCATGTATATGGCGATGAGTAGGAAAGAGTCCCTGATTTAAGGAGACTTAAAATCTGGTACTACTCCAGTAACTAGTCAGAACATCAGTTCCTTCAATCAGCAAACATTTAGTGAGTCCTTCTACACTAAGCAATGTCCCTGGCACTTGGGCTGTAGTGGTGAATGAGACAGACATGGTCCCTACCTTCAGGGATCTCAGAGTTCCAAAAGGGAGAGAGACACATGAACAAGCAATGGTAGTGGGGATATTACTCCTTACTGTCCTTTGATGAGAGAAGGAGAGAGTGCTCTGATTAACTGGATCTTAAGAAAGATTCACAGGCAAGAAATCAAATATAACTGGGGCACAGGGGCAAAGATTAGAGGATGCTGCAGGAGAAGCATTTGAAAAAAAAAATCTTTGAAAGACTTATGAATAGGAGCAGGACGTGAGCAATTTTGGTGGAGGAAATAGCATGAGCAAAAGGCAAGGAGGTGGGAGAGCAGAGTGAGCTCAAAAAACAGAGTTATCTGGACTGGTTAGAATATACAAGATGGGACAGTTAGAGGAAGTTACGAGCAGATAGCTGCTAATCTTCATTTATTCTAAATTTTTAAAAAATGATTGCAATCTAAAGAAAGATTGCTAGGACAGTATTGTTAATTTCCGTATACCTTTCTGTTACATTATATAATCTAATTATTTACATTTTGCCATATTCTCTCTCTCTCTCTATGTGTGTGTGTGTATGTGTGTGTGCGTGGGTGTGCATGCACATGTGTGTATGTGTATATATATATATATGTAATTTTTGTTATTGTTGTCATTGAGCCATTTGATAGTAAGTTGTGAACATCATGACCTTGTATCTCCTAAAATTACACTAATAGAATTTTATTTGTGCTTATTCTTCCACGTTTAAAAAAACTCATGAAAGGTAGCTCACCTCCTCTTCCCATTATCATACCCTGTGCTCCACCCCACATCGGAGCCTCTTTTAAGGTAGTTTCAGCTCCACTTGCATCTTTCTGAGCTTTGAAATGAACAGCTGCTGAATAGCCAGGTTGCTTAGAGAAAAGAAACAAGTTTAAACAACTCCAAAGTCATTCGTAGTCTCTGCTGGGTTGAAGTAGACGGGGCCATCTGTGCTTTCTGTTCACATCTCAGGACCTGAAAGAAAATGTTCTATGAGGCTTAGGAGAAAATGACATAAAATGAATCCATTCTGCTGTCAGCGATCATAATGAAACGAGAGAACAGGTACAAAATCAATTCATTCTTATTATAATTTTCAGATTGCCATCTTCCCGTTTGTTCAGATGCAGGTCTGATGGCTCAAATTGGTCTTTGTAATATTTAAGGAGCTTTTTTGGTCTTTTAATATTGGCTTATCAGTTCCAGTAATTTTACCTCCCAGAGTGAAATTGGCTGCTAACGTTTGGAGGAAATCCGTGCTGTATTTTTCGTAAGTTTTGCTGATCGTCACTCACCAGGCTACAGTAAATGTGCTTCTGGCTTATTAAGAAGACAGCCACAGAGACTGGACGCTTTATTACAGATCCACTGATGGTTCCAGCAGCTCTTCCCCAGTAGAGAGAGCCTTTGTGAAGAAGCATTTATCTATTTATCTATTTTTCTGCCATAATACCTTAGATCTTCTGTTTAGAAGTCTTCTCATTTGACCATAAGGATAAAAGAGAAAGCTCAGGCCTGCAAACACTTCTTTTATTTCTCCTTCAAGGCTGTGTGTGTGGACCTCATAGAGAGAGATTAGGAAGGAAAAGAAGGGCAGAAGGAAAGGCAGCTTGAAGGCAATTGTCAACCTCATCCTATCTTTCTCCTGTTGCAAAGTAATAATAGGAATATGCAGTTATGTCCTTTTTACAAAAATATGTTATGCTAATTAAAAAATAATGCATAGTAATTATTTTTCAAATAATTGAAAAAGAAGAAATTAATTGTTCGTAATACTACTCACCAAAGATAACTACTGTTAACAATTTAGTATTTTTTAAATCAGTCTTTGTGAGTTTAAAGCCTAGAGTTGATTCATATAAAATTTTTAAGATGATCTTTTCATTTAATATTACATAAAGTCTTAGTCATCTTTGTTGGAAGTTACATAATAACTTATCTTTTGGATATGCCATATTTACTTTATCACTTTTTATTTCAAGCAGCTACTTTGCTTCCTAGTTTTGTTCTATTTTGTTTATCCTGTAAAGATTGCAGCAGTGAATATTCTTATGCAAAAAAAGCTTTTATGTGTGTAACAGGTAATTTTCTTGGGATGGATTTCGATGAGTTAAATTACTGGGTCGAAAAATAGGCATATTGGCCGGGCGCGGTGGCTCAAGCCTGTAATCCCAGCACTTTGGGAGGCCGAGACGGGCGGATCACGAGGTCAGGAGATCGAGACCATCCTGGCTAACACGGTGAAACCCCGTCTCTACTAAAAAAATACAAAAAACTAGCCGGGCGAGGTGGCGGGCGCCTGTAGTCCCAGCTACTCGGGAGGCTGAGGCAGGAGAATGGCGTAAACCCGGGAGGCGGAGCTTGCAGTGAGCTGAGATCCGGCCGCTGCACTCCAGCCCGGGCGGCAGAGCGAGACTCCATCTCAAAAAAAAAAAAAAAAAATATAGGCATATTGTAAAGGCGATCTATATTTGCCTTTAGAGAGTTTTTAAGAATGCTCTTCGAGAACAATTTATACTCCCACTAGAAGGGTATAAGAATGCTTATCTCACTCAACACTTGCCAGAACTGCATATTACTTTAAAAATATTTTTTAATTAGATGGGCAAAGAAAAACTGCCACCTTAAATTGCAATTCTTTGCTTACCAGTGAGGCTGAACAACTTTTCATATTTGTTAGCTCTTCGTGTGTGTGTGTGCCTGAATTTTCTGATGTTCACACCCTTTTAACCTGCTTGTCTTAGTGTTTTTCTAAATTATTTGGATGATAGCAGGACTAACCTTCCATCTACTACATTTGTTGTAAATTTTTCCCAATTTGAAAGTCTTTTGCAATATTTGTATGCAGTTACAATGCAGACATACTTCCATTTTTTGTGCTTTGCTTTATTTCACTTCACAGATATTGCAACTTTTACAGATTGAAGTTTCGTGGCAAATGCATGGAGCGAGTCTTGTCAGCACCATGTTTCCAACAGCATGTGTTCCCTTCATGTCTCTGTGTCACATTTTGGTAATTCTCACAATATCTCAAACTTCATTATTATATCTGTTATGGTGGTATGTGATTGGTGGTCATTGATGTTACTCTTCTAATTCTGTTGGGATGCCACAAACCACACCCCTATAAGGTGGTGAAATTATTCAATAAATGTGTGCTGTGATTGCTCTACCAACCTGCCATTTTCCTAACTCTCTCCCTCTCCTTGGGCCTCCCTGTTCCCTGAGATACAAAAATATTGAAATTAGGTCAATTAATAACCCTACAACGGCCTCTAAATGTTCACATTAAAGAAGAGTAGTATGTCTCTCACTTTAAGTAAAAAACTAGAAATGATTAAGTCTGGGAAGTAGGCATGTCAAAAGCTGAGACAGACTGAAAGCTAGGCTTCTTGTGCCAGTTAATCAAGTGTGATGGAAAAGAAAATTATTGAAAATTAAAAGTGCTACCCCAGTGAACACACAAATGATTTTTTTTTTTTTTTGAAGCAAAACAGCCTTATTGCTGGTATAGAGAAAGTTTTAGTGCTTTGGATAGAAGATCAAACCAGCCGCAATATTTCCTTAAGCCAAAGCTTAATCTAGTGCAAAGTTCTAACTCTCTTTAATTCTATGAAGGCCAAAAGAGATGGAGAAACTGTAGGAGAAAATTGGAAGCTAGCAGAGGTTGGTTCATGAGGTTGAAGGAAAAAAGCCATCTTTATAACGTGAAAGTACAAGGTGAAGCAGCAAGTGCTGGTGGAGAAACTGTAGAAAGTTATCCAGAAGATCTAGCTAAGATAATTGATGAAGGTGGCTACACTAAACCGTCAAAGTAGGCAAAACAGCCTTATGTTAGAAGAAGATGACACTTAGGACTTTCATAGCTACAGAAGAGAACTCAATGCCTGGCTTCGAAAACTTCAAGGGACAGGCTGACTCGCCTGTTAGGGGTGAATGCAGGTGGTGACTTTGAGTTCAAGTCAGTGTTACTTACCATTCTGACAATCCCAGAGCTCTTAAAATTATGCTAAATCTACTTTGCCTGAGTTCTATAAATGTAACAAGGGCTGAATGACAACACATGTGTTTACAACATGGTAAACCATGTAAACTGAATATTCAATAAATGGAATATTTTAAGCTCACTGTTAAGACGTACTGCTCAGAAAAAAATGATTCCTTTTAGAATGTTACTGCCCATGGACCATGCACCTCGCCACTGGAGAGCTCTAATGGAGATATGCAAGAAAATTAATGTTTTTATGCTTACTAAAACAGCATCCTTTCTGCAATCCATGGATAGTGGGCTAATTTTGACTTTCAAGCCTTACTGTTTAAGAAATACATCTTGTAAGGCTATAGCTGCCATAGATAGTGATTCCTCTGATGGATCTGGGCAAAGTAAGCTGAAAACGTTCTGGAAAGGATTCACTATTCTAGATGCCATTTAGAACATTTTTAATTCGTGGGAGGAGGTCAAAATATCAACATGAAGGGGTTTAGAAGAAGCTGATTCTAACCCTCATGGATTACTTTGAGGGGTTTCAGACTTCAATGGAGTCTTCATTGGAGGAAGCAATTAGAGATGTGGTGGAAATGCAAGAAAATTAGAATTAGAAGTGGAGCCCAAAGATGTGACTGAATTGCTGCAACCTCATGATCAAACTTGAATAGATGAGATGTTGCTACTTGCGGATGAACAAAGAAAATGGTGTTTTGAGGTTGAATCTACTCCTGGTAAAGATGCTGTGAACATTGTTGAAATGACAGCAAAGGGTTTAAAATATTGCATAAACTTGGTTGATAAAGCAGTGGCAGGGTTTGAGAGGACTGACTTCAATTTTGAAAGATTTACTGTGGGCAAAATGCTATCAAACAGCATCATATGCTACAGAGAAATCTTTCATGAAAGGAAGAGTCAATAGATGCAACACACTTCATTATTGTCTTATTTTAAGAGATTGCCACAGGTGCCCCAACCATCAACATTGAGGCAAGACCCTCCATCAGCAAAAAGATCATGACTCACTGAAGACCCAGATGATTGTCAGTGTATATTGTTTTTTAGAGATTATGCTATTGCATACTTAATAATCTAAGTGCAGTGTAAGCATAACTTTTATATGCACCGAAACCAAAAAGGTTGTGTCACTTGCTTTATTGCAGTGGTCTGGAAATAAACCCTCATTATCATTGAGACATTTCAAATGGTCACATTTTCCTCATTTTCTTTTAATCCTTTTTACTGATTTTAATCTTAGAAAATCCTATCTTATCTAAAGATGTGCAAAATACCATTTTGTGTTTGCATTGAGTTTTGTTATGGATTATTTTTCTTACACTTACATTATCTGCCTTTTATTGTGGTAGATGATTTGAATTGAGGTTTCAAATGAGTTTTTCCCCCAAAAGTTAACTAGTGGCCCCAGTGGTAATTATTCTCTAGTGCTACCCTCCCCCTGAAACTGAGATGTCCCATTTATTACATATTAAATTCTTATACAGACCTGAGTCTGTTTCTGGAGTCTCCACTGGAATGTTCCATTATTCCATCTATCTATCTTCTGCAACTGTTCCACTGTTCCATCTATTTTTGTGTTAGTATCACACATTTTAAGAATTAAAGCTTTATAAAATACCTAATGTATAGTTAGAGAATTCCCCATCCCTCCATTCATTTTCTCTAACAAAAAGGTTAAAACTATTTTTAGCTATTTGTTACAACAGAGGAGTTTTAGAATCATTTTTCAAGTTCCAAAGAAATTATATTCATATTTTGGTTAGAATTGTTTAAACCTATACATGCACACAAATGTCTTCAAGGTTACAACTCTTATTTCATAAGCTCATGTTACAATCAGAATTGCTGATTCCTAAACATCTATGGAAAACACAGAATACTCATTTTCAGATAACTTAGTGCCTCTGAATCACCCTGATTGTTTAGAGAAAATCCTGAAATGCAGTATTTCAAATTCCCTCGAATTATAATTATTAATTGATGATAAATGACAAAGACTATCTCTTGGTCTATATTGCACAAACCATAGAAACTAGTTGAAATTAAGTCAATGAATAAATAAATGGATGGATGAATGAATGAGATTACAAAAGCATCACGAAAAACAAGAGATCTGGTCTACCAGAGGCCTTCAGTATCATCTGGGCAGTGGTGACTATTGTTTGGAAATTTTTTTTTTTTTGAGACGGAGTCTGGCTCTGTCACCCAGACTGGAGTGCAGTGGCTGGATCTCAGCTCACTGCAAGCTCCGCCTCCTGGGCTTACGCCATTCTCCTGCCTCAGCCTCCCAAGTAGCTGGGACAACAGGCGCCCACCACCTCGCCCACTAGTTTTTTGTATTTTTTAGTAGAGACGGGGTTTCACCAGGTTAGCCAGGATGGTCTCGATCTCCTGACCTCGTGATCTGCCCATCTCGGCCTCCCAAAGTGCTAGGATTACAGGCTTGAGCCACTGCGCCCGGCCTATTTTTTTTTTTTAATTATACTTTTAAGTTCTGGGATACATGTGCACAATGTGCAGGTTTGTTACATAGGTATACATGTGACATGGTGGTTTGCTGGATCTATTAACCCATCATCTACATTAGGTATTTCTCCTAATACTATCCCTTCTCTAGCTCTCCAACCCCGGCAGGCATGAGTGTGTGATGTCCCCTCCCTGTGTCCATGTGTTCTCGTTGATCAACTCTCAGTTATGAGTGAGAACATGCGGTGTTTCGTTTTCTGTTCCTGTGTTAGTTTGCTGAGAATGGTGGTGTCCAGCTTCAGCCATGTCCCTGCAAAGCATAGGAACTCACTCTTTTTTATGGCTGCATAGTATTCCATGGTGTATATGTGCCACATTTTCTTTATCTAGTCTATCATGACTGCGTAGTATTCCATGGTGTATATGTGCCACATTTTCTTTATCCAGTCTATCATTGATGTGCATTTGGGTTGGTTCCAAGTCTTTGCTATTGTGAATAGTGCTGCAATAAACGTATGTGTGCATGTGTGGAAATATTGTCTGACAACATCAATTACATATGGTACAGAGATAGGAAACTAAATGTTTATTGAGTTACGCTGGGCATTTTGTTAGGTGTTTTTCACATGTTATCTAATAGAAGAAAAATAAGATAAAGGAAAGGAAGAGACTTGCCAAGAGGTCACAGAGACTGTAAGAGGTGGACCCAGATACACATTCCTGTCTCCTGGGCTCCAGAGCCTTTGGTGTCACTCCAGTTTCTACAGCCTGTGCGTGGGCAGGTCTAATGTATAGGATCTTAAAGAAGAATTATTTTTTGGCCAGGTGCGGTGTCTCATGCCTCTAATCCCAACACTCCGGGAGGCTGAGGCAGGTGGATCACCTGAGGTCAGGAATTTGAGACCATCCTGCCAACATGGTGAAACCTTGTCTCTGCTAAAAATACAAAAATTAGCTGGGTGTAGTGGCGGGCACCTGTAATCCCAGCTACTTGGGAGGCTGAGGCAGGAGAATTGCTTAACCTGGGAGGCAGAGATTGCAGTGAGCCAAGATCGTGCCATTGCATTCCAGCCTGGGCGACAGAGCGAGACTCCATCTCAAAGAAAGATTTTTGTGTGTGTATGTGTGTTCCAATGTCAATATGTCAGAAATAGCAATGGGTAGTAACACTTTAGAAATAAAGTCCCACTGATGATTATTTACCCTTGGAAAAGACCCATAAGATTCATCTTTTTTCTGTTATATGGAAGTAGGTCCACAAGGATGTGTGCCATGAAGGAATCTTCTGGTGTATACTGAGAACAGGATTTTGCACAGATTAACATTTTTCAAGTCCAGTCTATGTCACTTGTGATTGCATAGACATGGCTCTTGGAGGCTTAACCTGGCATCTGGTCTTAACTTGAGCAGCCCTGCTTTAATCTACTTTCCACTCCGCCACCCTCCATCCTGACAAGATAGTCTAATTATGGCAGATGCAGGGTTGTGAACTGTGGTTTACTCTTCTTAAAAAAAATGACATTAACATTGCTGTAATCATTCTTTAGCTGCATACATTAGAGATTTCTTCCCTAGAGCCCCAAACACTTTGCAAATGTGATCTCATTAACCCACATGCCTACCCTCTGTGGTAGGTCGGCCGTCTTGACGGCATTCAGGAATTGAATTATGCAAAGAGAAAGTGGTCTCTTCAGAGCTGCCCGCCAGCTGGGGATGGGATCAGGATGAACATAAAATCTTAGAACTTTACAGGGCCCTGGATATTACCTAGTCTGACATCCTCAACAAATAAGCAGGAAACTGAGGCCTGGAGGGGCCATGCTGCTAAACTCCAAGGTTCTCCATGGCCAAATGCTATTATCATCTGGGAAGCTTAAAAATAATAGCATTATCCAGGTTCCACTCCAGATCAATGTAATCGCAGTCTCTGGGACCTCCCCACATGAATGATTTTAAATGCTCCTTAGGTGATTCTAATGAATAATCATGGTTGAGATTTAGCTGGACAACAGCAGACCCAGGAGAAGCCCCATTCACTCACCCTAGTCTAGGGGTCTGCCCATGGCTTTACTTTGTCATTCTCCACCATCCAGTTTGGTTTATGACAGAAGTTCTTGTGGTTTTAATCCCGGCTGGCATCTTTCATACAGGAAATAATTGGGGTAATTTCTTAGCTTTTCACTTCATTTCACCAGCAGAGGCACATTGTAAAGCTGTGGCAACATGGTGCAGAAGTAACTGTGTGACTCTGCCAAGCCAGTCAATCAACTGGTCAGCTCACTGGACAGAATCAGTCAAATTGGTTGGTTGGCTGATTTAGCCATTCCAGATAGAATAGCCTGCCTGGTTGGCTAAGTGTGGTCATTACTCTTCTATACCTTGCCTTTTACAAGGAGGTGTGATGATATTTATTTTCCATCATAAGCTCAGTGCTAGGGAGCACTGGAGATTCTCAGCATTTGCTCTGTAAAAAAATAAATGAAGTGATATCCTCTAGCATTATGAGCATTAGAGATTCAAGAGTTCATCACAGTGCCCATAGGAGGTGCTCAATAAATGGTAGTAATTATGGTGTTCATATTGCCTTGGGATATTGCAATGACCTAGACTCAGACCCAGGCAGCCACACATAGGCATATGTGTACACACACACACACACACACACACACACACACTGTTCCAGGATGGAGCATGTTTTTAGACTTGGCCATTTGCAAAACTTAGCTAAAGTTGATGGTAGAAGGAAGAAACAACCAGTCTACTAACTCTTTTACCTTCAGGAGGTGCAGCTATAATGGGTCTCTTGGCTCTTGTTCCTTAGCCTTCCAGGTTGTAAACTGAAGTCCTTTGACCCTAGAATCTGGGATTACCCTGTCCTGCAGCTCATGAAGCTCTTCCTGTCCCTTTCTGTTCTATTATTTTTGACAGTCAGTTAGTCTTATTGAGGTTCTTTGAGCCTCTTTGCTATGTTCCTAGAAACTCAGTCTGCATCAGTTGCCTGTGTACCTTTCCTAATCTCTTGTTCAAGAGCTGGGTCCTTGTCTAGTTCCCTCCCTTTCTCTTTCTCATGAATACCCAAGTCCCTATATAACTTCTAATTTCTCCCAGGCCAGGGAGTCCATCATGCAAGCAACAGAAATGGAAAGAGAACGAAAGCAATTGTTGCTCCTGGTCTCCATAGCAGGCTCTTGGGATCTGTCTAGACCTCTCTGGTTTTGGCAGCTAGACGCTTGTTCCTTCTCTGACAAGGAATGTCATGTTAATCTGTCCACTGGAATATCCCTCACTGCCTGCCTCCCCTGACATCGTAGCCCTTCCTGTCATGACAGGTGCTGTGACTATGTGGCCAGGCTCTGACCCACCTCACGAAGCGCTCAGTGAGTTATCACTAGGCTCCTTAATCTCACCAGCTGTACTATAGCCAGATGGCTGGATGAGCTAAGACAAGTTCGTTTGTTGTCCTTATAGACAGGTCATAGGCTAAAGAGCAGATAGAGGCTGTGCTGTACATCTCTTAGCAATTGTGATCACTGCTTGTTTCAACAAACTTTTCTGCCTTTATACAAATCCCTGGTGTCTGCCGCAAATGATGGTGTGTTTTCATTGCCACAACTATGCCTACGTGCCACACCTAACCAATATTTCCATAACACTTTGAATAAAGGTATAGATTCTAATCTCACTTGAATGGAATTCATGTTTGCGGAAGAATACCAAAGATCATTGGTGATTTTGATTTCATTCTTCTTTGGTTGGGACATTTGGTTGGGATGTAGGTCATTTGGTCCTACCCACATTTTCAACATCATTTCTGCTTCTTCCTCGGAGGACCACTTAAATATTCTCCCTTATTTAACCTGCCCTACTGTCTTACCACCTCTTATCTGCATACTTGCTGCTTCCTCTCTACAGACTGTCTTTTTCTCATTCTCTTCCTGGCTAACTCTGACTCATTTTCTAAAATCCAACCCACACATGTGTCAGCTCCCTTGTAAAGCCTTCCTGGGCTACTCTCTTTCCCTATGCATATGTCCCATGGACCACTCATTATATTGCTGTGAGCTCCAAGGAGAAGCCTGTACATTGTTTATCTTCACATACTTGATGTGCATAGTATGAGTCCAGTAAGTGCTTTGGTGCTAGTGTATACATTTAACTGCAAATTAATAAACACTGGCCTTGGATTGCCCTCTGTGACTTTTGGCTCAGTCATAGAAAAACATTAAGTAGCTTAAGGAATAAAACCCTAATTAATCCATCTTTGTATCCCCTACTCAGCACCCAGCACTGTGTGTCGGACATAGTAGGTATGTGTATTCTAGATGAATAAACAATCACTGGATAGATTATTGCAGTGCTAATGTGCCTTGCCTAAAAATGGTATTTGCTTGGGTTAGATTGAACCTGATGTAAAACATGTGTGAAATTGGACTTCAAGAGGTTTATTTCTGTTGAGGGGGCTTCCATTCCCTTTCAAAAACTCCCAGGGAAGGCCAGGAGTGGTAGCTCACACCTGTAATCCCAGCACTTTGGAAGGCTGAGGCAGGTGGATCACGAGGTCAGGAGATTGAGACCATCCTGGCTAACACGGTGAAACCTTGTCTCTACTAAAAATACAAAAAATTAGCCGGGCGCGGTCGTGGTCACCTGTAGTCCCAGTTACTCAGGAGGCTGAGGCAGGAGAATCGCTTGAACCCAGGAGGTAGAGGTTGCAACGAGTCGAGATCGTGCCATTGCACTCCAGCCTGGGCGACAGAGCAACACTCCCTCACAAACAAACAAAACAAAGAAACAAACAAAATTCCCAGGGAAATCCTCAGAACATTTGTCTATGTAAACTTAATAGGCAGAGTGAATACAAGGAAACTTTTCATTAGCATTTATTTTCCACCTGGACTTTGGGCTCCCACAACTAAGACTCTGACCTTCTACAGTCGGGGACTACATTATTCACCTTTTACTTTGCCTCACCAAGCACAATACACAGTTGGTGCTTTATAAATGTTTACTGAGGGAGTGACCACGTGGTGATCTCTACACCACTCTTGGAAGCCCTCTAGCACCATAGCTCTTAACACACATCTAGGTATAACATTGATTGCTGCGGATGCCATTTCCTTTCTAGGAGAAGTTATTTGTTCAAGTGCAACTTGCTGGCCTTTGCATTGTCCTCTGAAAATAATCCCTGGTGGCTTTGCAGATGCTTTAGTTAAGTGGAATGAGATGGTTTCCGTTTTCATATTGTTAGGGAGTGCCACTCGTGTTGGTTGATGAGTGCTGGTTAGAGCTGGGGGAGGATCTCCTATCCTTCTCGGGTTCTATAGACATTTCGGATAATATAAGGTAAAGAAATGAAAGACTGGATGGCAAAAGGAGGAAAAAAACTAACCTAGGCAAAGAAAACGAATACAAGAAAACTCCAAAGGACATGAAAATCGGTAGCATTCATCGTTAAAAGGGAAACATCAATCATTCTTACTCTCATTTTATCTTCATTGTGTGCCTGAGTGAAGGCGAAAGTGGAAATGACAATGGCGGAAATTTTTAAAAGCCACTTTATCCAGGAACAGTGAATAAGAAAGATATTTAGTTCCAACCTTGCAGAGAGGGGGTGTGTGTGTGTGTGTGTGTGTACTCAAAAACATTTCTCCCTAGGTAGACGATATTCCCCCTGAATCTCTCCTATGCTTCCTGCTATCAAGGGAATGAACAATAGGGGAGCAGTCAGAACTACAGAGAGGGTGCTGACGGGAGGCCTGAGGGGTCATTAGTGTGGTAGTGGTCTGTGGCTTTGGCTCGTACTAAATTCATTTTCCCACTGCAGGATTCATATTCAACCCCATCTACTTTCTTTCTTGGTCTTAGCCTTGCAGCTCTGCACACATTTGTATGCTTTGCTTCTTGTTTTACACATTTTCCCAAGTCACATGGACTCATGCCTGTGTAACTCACCTCTGTTAATGCAAGGTTGTGTGAAAGGTTGTGGACAAATGGAACTTTTGTAAATCGAATCATCTTTCAGATGTATTTGGGAACTTTCTATTTAACAGAAAGTAGGCTTGAGTCTTGGACGAAATGAAAAAGACTTTAGCAATCTCACTCACATTCCAGTTTGTTTCTTCTGAAAGGTAATTTTGTGTTTTTATCACCAATTTTCTTAAAGCTGAGTCTGGTTTTCCTGAAGCAACAACTGGGTGCCTGCCATTTGCAGGATATTGGTATGTTCTGCTGAAGTGGCTCCCACCTCTCACTCCTCTCATGTGTACCAGGAAGTGCCAGGGACAGAATTGTCCTTTGCTTGTGTCTAACTCCTTATACCCATGAGCTTATGTGCACCAGGGTATCAGCAGTGCCTAGAGGCAGGTAGCAGAGAGAGGGCAGAGTCCTGTGAGAAATCTGTGGTCAGAGTGTAGGCCCAGCTCTCCTGATGTCTAAGCCAGTACTTGTCCCTCTTTTTTCTATGCTGTCCCCCACAGCAGGATCCATTCTGAAAAGGGATGCTTCTTGTCAATGATTCAGGGCCGTTCGCCTTGATCTTCCCCTTCTGTATCAGAGGCACATTCAAAACTGCTGGTGGAAGGAGATGCTGCCTTTGTGAATTTCTCACAGCTCCTCCAGTTGAGCCATGCTTTATAAAGTAAAGCAGAAGATAGCACTGTATCTCTTGCTAAACAACTGGGAGAATCGTTTAGGAGGCACTATAACGTAGTGCAAAGGCTAGGTTAGATTCTTGGATTCAATCATAATTCCAAACAATTATGAGCAGTCTGAACTTAGACTAGTACTTTTTTTTTCTTTTTTTTTGAGATGGAGATCTCTGTCATCCAGGCTGGAATACAATAGTGTGATCTCTGTTCACTGCAACCTCCGCCTCCTGGGTTCAAGCGATTCTCCTACCTCAATCTCCCAAGTAACTGGGGATTATAGGTGCCTGCCGCCACACATGGCTAATTTTTGTTCTTTTAGTAGAGACAGGGTTTCACCACATTGGCCAGGCTGGTCTTGAACTCCTGACCTCAAGTGATCTGCCTGCCTCGGCCTCCCAAAGTGCTGGGATTACAGGCATGAGCCACCGCGCCTGCCCTGGACCAGTTCTTTAACTCCACTGAACCTCAGTTTCTTCACCTGTGAGACATATGTGTTCATACCAGCCTGAGAAAACTGTGAATATTAGAGAAAATGTATATGCAGCATGGTAGGTGCTAAAGAGAAACTCTCATTGTCATTTGTGTTTATTAGCACTAAAGTTCTTTTTACCCCATCTTTGTCGTGTTCTCTACTTTGTCTACACTTCCATTTTCTGTTATTATATTTCTTTTGCGGTTTCCTAAAGACATTTTCTTGGTTCTATCTCCTTGCTCCCTCATTTCTTCCTTTCTTCTTTTGTCTCCCTCTCCTTTCTTTCTGTCTCTCTTTCTCTCTCTCTCTCTCAGTCTCTCGCTGTCTCGCTTTCTCATATCTAATATCATGGCATTCCTGTTCTCTCTTCTACGTAAGAATTACAACATTTCAAAGCTGAAATAGCCCTTGGAGATTCTCAGATCTAGCTCCTATGTGTGAGATGAGACAATTGATGCCCAAGGAAATTAACATCTTACACACGGCTGCCAGTTGGTGGAATCCTGGAGGACTGGGACGGGTGCTCAGGCCACCCACTCCGTAACAACGCTTTGTCCCTGAGGGTGACCATGGGAGGGTCCTCGATCCCCAGGGAACCCAGTGAGGACAGGAATGTTACAGTTCTTCGTTTCCCTAAAGGGTAGTGTTTTTCCTATGTCCTTTCTAACTCCTCGGGAGCACTATATATTTCAAAGCTTTTTGATAAAACAACTAAACCAACTCATCTCCTGGGACAGCAAAACTCAGCAGAGATTTCTCACGAAATTCTCTTATTGTTGGACTAGACTGAGGATATTTTTAATTCTTTTTCTTGCAATCAAAAAAATGTCTAGTTGCTCAGCATGGATAGTACATCATGAATGGCCAGTTGTGGGTCTTTGATCTCATTTTTATGTGTCTGATTTCTCAATAATAAATGGGCTTTTGTTAGGAGGCAGGTTGACACTTACTGAGTTTGCTCTTTATGGGTCTGTAGTGAGTTGGGAGCCAGCTGTGGATGTGTTCTCTCTTCTTGGTCCTACAGCAAAACTGTGACTTGACACATAATTGAACATTGTTGCTTGGGCCCTTTCAATAGTCCGGGCATTTGAAAAGAGAGAAAACTATGTTCCATCCAAGAGAATAGCATCTAAGCTAAATGTCAGGTGACAATTTAGCATAGTTGTGACTGATATGATCCATCACAAAGCGGGGGAGAACTATTGATTATGATGCAGATAAGAGAAGAACACATCCCAGAGACAAAGGTAGGAAAAAGGGAAGAGCCTGAAGAGCCCGTAATGTGACCGGCTGTCTTTAAGTCACTGCCCTTGAGGAATGACAAACGCCTTGCCCTGGCTCAGATTTCTTTGAAACAGCCTAGAAATGGAGCACAACACTGCTACCATCGCAGGCAGGAGTTATGTTAAAGAAAGCTGTTTTGAGTAATGCTCATGAACAGGAAAATGGCTCACACAACAGAACATCCTTCTAGAATGTGGTCAGAGGGCATTCTGCAAAAGGGCCTGAGAATGAGGACTGGGGAAGAGGAACTGGCATAAACATGTCAAGAAGGCTCATTTTTCTGTACTCTTGAAAGGCGAGATGAGAGGCAGAGGCACACAGAAGGCTGGCTCTGGGGAGTGATAATGGCATTTGGAGCTTTTCACTTCTGTGTAGGTCACTGGTTCAGTTCAAAGCCTAACTGCTCGAAATTGTTACTGCTTGATGGCTGATGGGAAATTAGGTCCTGGCTTTCAATCTGCCTCCTAAAAGTATTCCCTGGGAATTAGTCTCCCTTCCTGGAAGACTGACAAAGGCTGGGAAAGGCAACAGGTACATAACTGTTCTGACGCCAAAGGGGCTCTTGGTGGAGTGGGGTGGGGTTAACGCTGGCCAGGTGCAGGAGAGGGAAGGCCGTGAGGGGCTGGTGATGGTGGTGGGTACCAAAGAAGAAAATGCTTTATTCCTGCAGCTCCTGAAAGTGTGAGGGCTGCAGGAATCCTGGGGCCGCCAGTGGGCAGACCAGCTTGGGGACCATAGGCAGCAAGTTGAATGGATCCCACTCATGCCTGTCTCTAGAGGGCACAGTTCTCCTTACAGATCCACAGGTCTCTTCACCTTACCTCTCTCTCATCCACCTCTGGCTCCCTGACTCCAGAGAGTCCTTGTCTAATCTCAGGGCAGGCAAGTTTGATTGATGGGCTGTATTCCAAATCTCTTACTTAAGACTCTTGCAAAACAATTTAGCTCTTAGAATTAAACAACTTTTTTGTGTGTGTTTCTATCATTGTTCCCCCTCCCCTGAGGCGATGACATGAGGAAGAAATAGGGTAACCAGATAAGGGGAAATCTATGGAATAAAAAGCACCTTAGTTAATATCTCCAACTGTCAATCCTGCTATACTTCCCTACTTGTTTTTCTTTTGACACTAACTTGACGCCTGGACTTTTGAAGCCTGCACCCAGCCCGTCTGGGGGACCACTGTGGGCCCAATTCTTTCTGTCTAGAGGAAATTCCCTGTGGGCAGTTCATGAACCCAAAAGCTGTGAGAAGGCTGATTTTGTGTGGTAGGACAGGTTAGCGGAGGACAGGAGACAAAGAAAAGAGCCCATGGAGAACTTGGCTAGAAAATTCTCTCCTGATCCCCCAGCTTTTTCTTTTGCAAAACAGGAGGTAAGAGGGTATTGCCCTCAATGATGAGCTACTACTTCACGGCTTACAACCTTTCAGACACAGGTTTAGGAGATGAGAAAAACCTCACTACAGTTCATCACCCATCATAGGCATGCAGTGTCATTTTTATGTGGGTGAGACAGATTCTTCATTTGCTTCACACATTGTAATGATTTGATGTCACTTTGCAGATGATCTGTTTCTTAAAAAGTGTGCCTAGTGCATCGGCTGTGTGATTGCAGGCATGTTCTCTCTCCTTCCTGGAGGAGGGGAGCCTTTTGGTGACATGCAAGGCCCATGCAAGGAGGATGGGGAACCTGGCATGCTAGACCTATCAGTAAGCCTGGGAGAAGCCCGGACTGTGGTTTCCACTGGTCTCTGGAATACAGAGATTTGTACAAAAGCTTAGAAGCTGGGATACAGTTCTTTGAGGGAATCACCCAGCCAAGGCAGAGGGTGGGATGGAAAACAAAGATGGTACTCTCTGGAACAAGCTGCTGCCTCCACAGCCCTGACAAATGTTGGGCAGCCTTCATGCTCTGTCTGGATAGTAAGTGGGTGTCTTTTAAATATTTGTGTGTAAGTTTCTCTCTCACTACCCCCTGAAATCTCTGGGGACAATGTCTGAATCATCTTTGTTCTGTTTATTCCTGGCAGCTTCCAGACACATAGGAGGTGCACAGAAAATCCTTGCTATCAGAATGAATGAAAGGGGAGAATAAAGTCCAGGTAGTTCTATTTTTTCTGAAGATGATGTTTGAATGTCTTGGCAAATTTTTAATCCGTTCCTACCTGACTTTTTCTTCAAACGTCACTCAGGCCTCTAGAAAGGCATCAAAGAACATTTTGCTGAAGAGCGGAGGAAGTGATCTTAAAAATTAGAACTGAGGTTTCCATGTAATGATAAAGTCAGAGCTTCATCAACTGAAAAGATGCTGGAAAGATTTGGAGACACTCTCGCCAGTATCACCTTCCTTAACCAGCATGGGCTTTTCGCTGTGGCATCTTTTACCCCAACACTCCACAGGTTGTGCTAACGTAGCCCGTCAACTTCAGTGGAGAGCGCCACTCAGATCTCCCTAAGGTGTTCAGGACTTAGCTCTCCCAACCTGGATTCCTCCTGTGCGTTCCTGACTCCATATGACCCTGTCATGTTGCAGTTAGACCCAATCAATAATCTTTTAAAATAAGTTTTACCCTTTGAAAACTAGCCCTAAGCATTTTGCATTCCTTTCTGTTTGAAAAGTTCAGTTTTGTTCCATGCTCAGTTCTAAATGTACCCCAGAGAGGTGAGGAGCCCACACCATGCAATTCAAAGCTGCTCCGGGGGGTGAGGGTCTTGAGGGCTTGACAATGAGCTCACTTGGGTGAATTCATCACCGTCACACTTTCTGGAAATGGGCTTCCTTAGGGACAGAATAGGAAAGTGTGCATTCTGTCCCCTGGCAATCTCAGGTCCATGGACACGAGGGCTCTGCGCTCCGAAGATGAGGCAGGCACCAAGACCCTGAGGGTTGCTGAAGTGCCAGAGTTGAAAATGGCCCCCCAAATTTTTTTTTCAAGATGAATGCAGTGTGTAGACAGTATTGACTGCAGGTCGATTGATAATCTTCAGTCTGCATTTTCGAGAGCACCTGTAGAGATCCGGAGTCAATTCTCATTGTCTTCAGGGCTGGGATGCTAGGTCCATGATGATGCTGGTTATTTGGTTCTCAGCATTCCCAAGATCAAGGAATCTTGTCCCAAAGCCCCGTAAATGCAAGACAGTTTCCTGGTGTCAGTGAAGTAATACATTTGTTCCCTTTACCTATAATTGTCCCAAAGTGGCTAGCAGAGGTCTAATCTCTGTTTTTACTCGATGTCCGTGGAGAATGAAGTCACAATGAGATACAGGCTGTTCAAGCACTGAGCTTTTTACACTCTGTTTATCTGATTCTTCTCTCTAATTAAAGTTACCTTCTATACTTGATTGGTTTTTAAAGCCCAATATTTGGCAATTAAACCTTCTTTATTCTAACAACTGTGTGACATTTCCCTGAGTGATTTAGCACATGATATATTATCTGCAGAACCAAAGACTGGCTTCCTTGGGGAGCTTCTTTTGCAGAATTTGATGTCCAGTGACTTCTCTAAACATACACTGAGCATTCTGCAGAGAGAATGATGCAGACTCTATTCAGGGGTCCATATTGCTGGTGTAGAGAGAGCCTTAGCTTGAATTCAAACTCAGGAGACCTCATTTCATCCCCAATGAAGCGACTTTTCTAGAACCACTCGAGGTATTTCAAAGTGTCCCCCTTTTTATCTGTGTCTGTTGATTATAACCAAAGAAGCATGAAGGGTGTCCTTGGAGAAGCCAGCCTGCCCTCACCATAATGGCAGTTTAGCCCACTCAGCCCAGGCCCCAGGTGGGGTGCTAGAGGCTCTCAGGGTACAGAGAGCTTCCAAATAGGGCTGGCTAATACACCAGGAGCAAATTATTTTGACTTAACCCTTCCTAGAGGCCTAGTCAAACCACCTCAAGGTTTTCTTTCTTTCTTTTTCTTTTTTTTTATTTTTGAGACGGAGTCTTGCTCTGTCGCCCAGGCTGGAGTGCAGTGGCACGATCTTGGCTCACTGCAAACTCTGCCTCCCGGGTTCATGCCATTCTCCTGTCTCAGCTCCCCAAGTAGCTGGGATTACAGGTGCCCACCACCACACCCAGCTAATTTTTTGTATTTTTTAGTAGAGACAGGTTTTCACCATGTTAGCCAGGATGGTCTTGATCTCCTGGCCTCGTGATCTGCCTGCCTCAGCCTCCCAAAGTGCTGGGATTACAGGCGTAAGCCACCATGCCCGGCCTCAAGGTTTTCTTTATTCCATGTTCTCTCAGACAGGAAAACCCACGGCAGGACACATGAGTGGTTCAGCAGGTGCAGACGTTGTAATACAGCCCCTTCCCTTTCCTCATAAGAGTGGATCCTGTTTCCTATTCAGGTTTGTTCAATTTTTGATGGACAGTTGTAGTGTTGCCTTTTCCAGGGAGATGGAGAAAAGGTTGTTGTAGTACCTTTCAGTTGCCACAGGAAGGACGGTGTGAAGCAGATGGCAGCCACTGCACAGAGAAAGCATCAGTCCTCCCCACCTCACTCCTACTGCACATACACACACATGATGCATGCACCCACTCATGATGGCGGCCAACCCGAACCATCTAGGAATGCACACAGAACTCCACCTTCTGCTCTGTTGGGAAGTCATCTTCTCCAAATTTAGCATTTGAGCTGAAATTTGGTCTGTGACCGTGACCCTTCCTGGGAGCCTGGTCCAACCACACAGGCATTCTTTATTTGTTTGAGAGTGTTTTCAGTCTTTTATCCTCACATATGAGTTTGGAGTGATGCTGAAGGGAGGTTAAATCACTGCCATCAACTGAATTGGATTCCATGTGAGGTGATTAACTCTGCCACCTGACACCAAGGACTGCAGAGCACATCCTAATGCTTTTATGTTTCCTGTGCTGTGAATGCAAATGATTTTAGGGGGTTTCTCCTAGACTTTTTGTCCTGTCCTGAGGACTCCCCTGGGGAGGATAACTGGAGCTGTCGAAGACCGCTATAGTAATTTTGGTGTGTTTGTAAGCTTCCTCAGCAATACTTCCCTGCCTGGAGCTGAGGTGTCCCGCTGCTACTTGGAGTACTTCTGCATCTGGGCATCACTGTTTTTGCCAGGTGGAAGGCTGGACTGCTGTATAGGGATGGCTCAGAAAGCAAGGGCCTGCAGGAATAATCCCTGAGACTATTGATCTGGGAACTTCTGGCTGAGATCGTTCTGGGGTGAGCTCACAGGCTTGGGGCAGTCAGAGCTAGAAAGGTTTCTAGTGCCTCCCTACTTAAAGTGTGGCCTGAGGACCAGAGACAGCATCATCTGGGAGCTTGGCAGAATGCAGCACCTTAGACCCCATCCTAGACATGCTGAGTTCAAATCTGCATTTGAACAAGATTCCCGGGTGAACTGTAGGTATGTTCCAGTAAACAGCCAGTCAGCCCATCCCTCGTCTTATGAGGCATTCTTCTAACGGTCCCTCTGAGATACACTGCACCGAGAAAATGCCCACATGGGGAAGAGAAAGCCAGCTAGCCAGTGGGAAGTTGCTGTATGAATTTCTGACTCAGGTTTCTGGATGGTAGAAGACCCTAGGTACCTAGAAATAAGCAAAATAGGTGGATGGCAAGAGAGGATAGAGAGAGGTCTGCGCATCCACAGACTTCACCTTCTCTGACATTCTCTTCTTTTCTTCTTCCCTACAAACTAGCTGCCAGTGACTCACTGTCAGTGACCTCAGCCAGTGACTCGTAGGCTGGGTGATGATTTCAAGAGACCCTGGTCTCTAAGAAGGTCATGATGTACCCTTTTTCCTACTCCTACCATAGAATTAAAAATAAAATAATAGTACATTGTAAAATAGATTATTAAAAATCTAATAGAATTCTGATTCTCTCCTGGATGAATATTTTGATTCTTGCTTTAAAATAGCACATGCTAGTTTAGTATATGAGCCCCTGATGTCCTCCCTAAGCACATGCTCAGCTTCCCACTGGGTGCCAGGCTCTGCCCTTGCTGTAGTTTGAGGAGACACATTTTTGAGACTAGATGAAGAAAATCCTGACTCCATGACCCCCTCCCAATTACAGAGTCAGTTGCTGGTAGACTAGGGGGTCAGAACCCTTGTTCCTGGACACTTATGTCACAAGTAGTCCTCGTTCACCTGGGCATGGTGGTATCCTGAAGGAATCATGAAATTTTCTTAGCTTCTAGGACTTGACGTGATCTAAGACTTGGGGTTTGGGCTTGTTTCTTCTTTTTCTGTTTTCTTTTTTCTTTCTTTTGTTTTTTGGTTTTTTGTGTGTGTTTTTCTGGAGGGGACAGGGTCTCGCTCTGTTGCCCAGGCTGAAGTGCAGTGGTGCAATCATAGCTTACTGCAGCCGTGACCTCCCAGGCTCAAGCAATCTTCCTGCCTCAGCCTCCTGAGTAGTTGGGATTACAGGCATGAGCCACCATGCCCAGCAAAACCAGGACTTGTTTTGAGTTTATCCATATCTTAGCCTCTGGGAGCTAATGAGAAACAGATCTGACTCAGATTTGGAATAAGCCAACTATACATTCAACCACCATCATTTCATTCCCATTTGCCAGGAGTGAGAGGGACAAATTGGCCCTTTGGCCAAGGTAGTGCAGGAGGTCAGAGTGGATCAGAGGGAAGCGAAGCTGCCCTCCCAAAGGCCGTTTTCAAACTATCGTCTGCCACTGTTTCTTGCTCAACACTGAATCAAGGTTAGGATTGGAAGGAATGAGGAGCAGGTTTACCATTGCTGTTCTTGACTTTTAAATTGATTTTTGATGAACATCCTTCTCTCTCATGCCTAAAGAGCCAGTTTAATCATCACAATGTCTTGTGGGAGTAAGCTTTTTTTTCTTTTTCTTTTTTTCTTTTTACAAAATTCCATTGTATTTTCTTAGCGTAGTTATAGTTCCGTATTAGAGTTAGATATGTCATGCTTCTTCCAGGAAAGTCTGAATGTAATTAAGCCTTGTGCTGTGCCTCACATCATGCCTTGCAAGGAGAAGGTGATCAACATTATGTCTGATTCAGCAAAAGACTTGTAGTACCATCAATAACATGGTTTACTGCTTCAAAAGTGGCAATTAGAAAATGCCTCTCTCCATCATTGCCTTCCAGATGTTACCCGAGTATACCTGGGAGTTTCCTGGGTTATGTCATGTGACTTTTTCAAAACGCTCAGAAATGTGTGAAATACCCCATGGTGCCCTGACCTTTATGATTCTTCTCCACTGCAATACTTACTAAAACTTTAAACTACAGTCACTGATCATTCTAATATCCACTGAGTGGTTACTGTCCATTGCCAGCCCTGTGCTATCCACTTTACTTACATTAATCCTCAAAATAGGTTATGGACAGGTACAATTATTATCCCCATTTTACAGATTAAGTAACTTTCCCAAGATCATCCAGCTAGTAAGTGGGGAAGCAGGGATTTTAACCCAAAGAAGTCTGTCTACAAGAGCTCAAGTGATTAAGCACTGCTCTAAAGGTATAAACAGAGGGAACCATTCTCTCTTTTGACTTCTGCTTTTTTTTTTTTTGGTAGGGAGAGGGAGTCTACTTCCATCCTACATGGTGAAACAGGTTTCTGACTATGAGGGGAAGCTTTGGGGTATAACATCTCAGGCCTCCATCATGTGGTATGCAGTTATTTAGGAGGGATTTCCTTCTCCCCTGGTGGCATGACAGTCTCCAATTCCTTTGGTTAGCAAAATAACAAGACCGTCAAGTGTTTTGGTAACAGAAATTATGGGCTTCAGTGAAACATTTCTCTGACTTTCTAGTTAAAGAATTGTTTGATCAGAGTTAACCAAGACCTGAGAGTTGGAAGGGAATTTAAAGGCCCTTTTGTTCAAATCCCCGTCTAATTCATGGCTCCTTTAATAACCTTCCACCGAGCATAATGTTGTATTTTGGTTTATCTTTTAATCAGTCAAAGGGGGCCTTGTGCTTGTTGACACTTTCAGTGATTAAAATAAGAATTCTTTTTTTTGTCTTATTCTGAATCTTTAACCCGGATTTCTTGTCTCTGTCTTTTCTCCCCTGAGGCCCTATTTGTCTGCTTAACATGAGCATCTGGGTTAACTATATCCAGAAAGAAATCTATTCTTTTAATTATAGATTGAATAACTGTATAAATTTAAATTAACCCATCCCCAATTCAGTATTTTAGAATCATCCTTTTTGGTAACTCTTTGGTGAAGTTTGTTTCAGCTACTAATTTTTTTTTCTTGGGAGTAGTTATGTCATCCATTTTCAAAGATAAGTTGTATGTACTCAACAGAAACTGTTTAATTACAGGTGTCAATATCCATCTTTGTCTGGTCTAGAGTGGTGCCTTTTGCATTCTACTGGAAGAAATTTCTCAGGCACATGGCATTCTGTTTTTACCTCCTAGGCCCACCTCACAGTCCAAATGTCAGCACTTTATGGAAAGAGCACTGGGCTCAAAGTCAAAACAACTGAGTCCCAGGTTGGATTCTGCCCTGGGACCTTGGTCAAGGCATTAACCTTAGGGAATCCTGGTTTCTCCTAGAGAAAATAGCCACTCTGCCAGCTCTGCCCTTGTCATAAGGTTGTTGAGAGACTTCAAAACAGAGTTGTATGTCAGAGCACTTAGTAAACTGTAATATGATATGGCAATAGGAGGTCAAAGCACTGGGTTCCCAGAATGATTATGATGTGGGTACCTGGGAATCAGAGAACAAGAGAGCCCCACAGCTTCAACCCCACAGTGGATTCTTGTCCTTCTAGGGCGAGTGTCTGCAGGTGTCTTGCCAGGGGAGGGTGGTTGAAATTAAGTTGCCTCAGGGATGAACGTTCCTGTCAGTCAGAAATGTGTCAATCAGGGAGTTTCAAAGCAACGGGGGAGAGAATGAGCTGACAGTCATTTGTAAAAATTTAATGAGCACTAATTAAGCATCCTGTTTGTAAATAGCACCAAAGATATCATTATATAAATGCTAACCTGGACCGTTTTGGGAGGTGGCATTACGCACAGGCGAGCTGCTCTGGTTATCACTATGCCTTGCCCGCAACAGCTCTGAGCATCGATGGGCAAGGGTCTTATTTATATCTTTTAGAACTTTTCCACAGCAGACTAGCTCTCCATTGAATATGATCTTATCAAATTATGTTTTCCTCAAGATTTTGATAAATCTGGCACCATCCAGTTCTAAGACCTTCTCTTGAAAGAAGCCTTCACATTAAAGACGTCTTCGGAGATCCTCTTCCTTCTCCTTGTTCCCTTCAAATTCTAAATTAATCTCTTCTTCTTTGAAGTTTTATTTTTTATGATGTGTTTTAAAAAGAATAGAATTTCATAGGGAAATTGATGAAACAAAATTCAGCCAAAAATGCATTTAGCGCTTAATGCCATAAATATTTCAGTTGTCATTCCCATCATCCACCCCAATGGATGGATGTTTTACTTATATTTCTCTGAAAAATAATGATTCTGTCAGTTATCAATAGTCTTTAACTTTATGCTAAAGAAACTCATCATTATCTAGTGAGTTTTGCCCTTTGCAGTCATCAATGCCAATGTCCTTGGGGGAAACTCACCAAAACTGAAGTCAGTCAAGTCAGACCTGAGACTTAAAGACCTAAAAGCAGAGACTTCCTCTATCCCGGTAGCAAAAAGTACAGAGGGGAAGATAGAGGTCACTTCCTAGAACAGAGGGCCCCTGAAAGATTGTTTTGGCCAATTTCTCTGTTTCTACATAGGATTTCTTGTTCCTCATTCCTGAGCAACTGCTATAGGTACATTGGTGTACTGCTAAGTGTTTAACAACTAGTTCTCTAAAAAGAAAAAACGTGTGTGTGTGTATACATTTACTGTGTATTTTACTGATAGGAAAGATGTTTACATCTTTTACAATTTACAAATAATATTCTTTTTTGAAAATTCCAATAGATTCTCACGGAATGCTTTTGTTGATTTTGCCAAAATTTGTATTAATAGTCAGCATATGGTTGTAATTAACAAATGAGTATATAGTTCCAACATCAATGTTGGTTGGTGTTTTCGTTTACATTGACAAGCAAGACAACAGTGAAACAACAAAGATAAATGTGGGAACTCCAGCACGTCATTCCATGAATCCCATTTTCCTAGAGTTCTGAGGAGAAAGAAGTCATTCCCCCTACACAGAAGTCCTCATGTTGCATGGTAAGCCAGTCCTCTGCTTTGTGCATGAGACCAGGTAGGAAAATACCAAGAGCTGTAAGAGGCTGGGGCACTTGAAGAATTGAGATTCATTCTTTCTTTAAGTTCTAACATGTTATCAAATTTTATACATGCCCATTTGTGTAAAAAAGCAAATAGTGTATGAGGCTTGTTGTGAAAAACAATAGTCCTCTACCCCTTACCCCATCTCCTCTCAGTAGAGAGACCCCCTTTAACTCTTTTAGCTGTTTTTGGGGGGCATACAGCTAGACCTCTGTAAATACTACACTTGTGTTGCTATTTCTTGATTTACCATTTTAAACCCTTTCTGTTGACTTCCCACTATGGTCAGGAAGTGTGGGAGGTGAGGAATTGGTTAACTCCACCCCTATTCCCCATTCCACCCCTGCGTCTGCATACGTGCCAAGACATGTCTTTAATTTCTCTTCACTCTTCCAATAGAGCTAAATTTTAATTTCATTCAAATCAATATTCAGTGTTTTTATTATATAGCAATGCAAATGATATTCATGACTAAGCCTTTCTTTTTCCTTTCATGAACAATCTTTTATTTTCCCTAGAGGTTTTGCTTTGTTTCTGTTTTGCTTTGTTTGATATTTACATTTAGATTACATTATATCCTTTTATATTAGCTTAGTTTCCTCTGAATGTATCACTGTGTCAACCTCAGACTCTGCCAGTTGTCTACATTTCTAATCCAAGTATCAGAAGCCTCTGCTGTCCCAACAATCTTATCTTCAAGAAATCTCTCCTGGAGCCCTCTTCCCTCCTCCCATCTGGGTGGGTTGCCCTCTGGCATTCTTGGCCCTGCCACCTGCCTCATCTCGGGAATTCTCTTTACCTGGCTACCCTATGGGTTAGACCTCTGTCTTTCAGTTTCCGATGGTACTGGCTGGTACTGAAGGAGCCCCTCCTCAGTCAGCTTCCTGACAAAGAGTACAGAGGAGAAAAGACATTTGAGGCCCTGCTTATCTGACAAAGCCATTATTTTACCCTCATATTTGATTGGTAGTTTCTCTGGGTATAGAATTCCAGGGTGGAGGCTCACACCTGTAATCCCAGCACTTTGGGAGGCCGAGGCAGGTGGATCACGAGGTCAGGATACCGAGACCATCCTGGCTAACACGGTGAAATCCCGTCTCTACTAAAAATACAAAAAATTAGCCAGACATGGTGGCAGGCACCTGTAGTCCCAGCTACGTGGGAGGTTGAGGCAGGAGAATGATGTGAACCCGGGAGGCGGAGCTTGCAGTGAGCCAAGATTGCACCACTGCACTCCAGCCTGGGTGACAGAGTGAGACTGCCTCAGAAACAACAACAACAACAGCAACAACAACAACTCAATGACAAAATAGAATTCCAGGGTGCAAGTCATAGCCCTTCAGATTTTGGAAGACATCACTCCATTGTTTTCTGGCCTCTAGTAATACTATTGAGAAGTTCAAAGCCATTCAGACTCATAATCTTTGGAAGGGATATATTTTATCTTTCTCTATCTAGAAGCTTGTTTGATTAGAACTTGTCCTATGTACTCTAAAATTTCATGACACTGTGTTATGGTTTGAGTTTATTTCATTTGTCTTGCAGTATGGACTCCTTTAATCTAGAAATTCAAGTCTTTTGGTTTAGGGACATTTTTTGAATTGCTTTGTGGTTAATTTTCTTTCCTCCTTTGTGTGTGTGTGTGTATTTGTGTATGTGTGCAGATATGTGTGTATTTGTGTCTATGTGTGCATGTCTCTGTATTTGCCTATGTGTGCATGTATGTATATATGTGTATTTTTCTGTGTATGTGTGCATGTCTGTGTGTGTGTTAATGCTTGTCTGTGTATGTGTGCATGTCTGTGTGTGTTAATGCTTGTCTGTGTATGTGTGCATGTATGTGTTTGCGTTTTTGTCTCTGTGTGTGTATTTGTCTACGTGTGCATGTGTGTGTGTCTGTGTGTGTTTCTGTGTATGTCTGTGTATTTGTGTATGTGTGTGTTTCTGTGTGTATGTATTTGTATATGTGTGACTGTGTGCGTGTGTATGACTGTGTGAGGCTGTGTGTGTGGCTGTGTACATGTGTGTAACTGTGTGTGAGACTGTGTGTGTGACTGTGTGTCTGTGTGTGTTCTTATTCTGGCACTGTCATTATTTACATGCTGGGCATCCTGGACTGGTCGTTTGCTTTTCTTATATTTCCTGTCCTATTTTCTATCTCTTTATCTTATAACGCTCTGTTGACTTTTCCCATTTCTACTACAATCGTTTTAATTTCACCAGTCTTGTTTTGCTCTCATAATGTTCTTTTTTTATATTATCCAGCTCTTGTTTTCATAAATGTAATTTATCTTCTTTTAACTCTCTCAGGATATTAAATACATTCTGAATATAAAATGTTTTTCTTACATCATTCCTATTTGGTCGTTTTTATCCCGTTTGCTTGATTTGATTGCCATATTTCAATTCAGAGGTTTTCCTCAGATGCCTGTCAACACTAGTTTCTGCTCTTGATAAGAGTAGGGCACTGGAATGCTGTTTGGAAGCCCTGAGCTTGTTGTTGGGACATGTCATCTGTAGGCCTCAGTGCAGGTGGTGACTGGACTACTTTGTTAGAGAACCCTGTGCTCAGTACCTTTAGATCTTTCCTTTTGAGCTGTTCAAATCCCCTTGGAAAAGCTCTCCCAGTTACCTTCTTAGAGATACAGGCCTAGTGGCCATGATTCTGGCAACCCAATGGGGAAAGAGTTTGGAGATCTCGGCATTTAGGATACAAAAATTCACTCCTTCTTCCTACACTTGGTAGTTTGCCCTCTTCCTCTAACTGTGCCTGGTGTCCCTGGACAGGGAGTCTCCATTTCTCCAATTCCAGACAGTAAAGAAGCCTCTGGTCTCTTGCTGGATATGGGAAGGGGATTTGTGGATCCAGCTGCTTCTTGAATGAACTTTCATGAAGGCTTCTTTGTTTAGTTTTTCTTCCCTCCCACCAACACTCCTAGAGGTAGTACAATCAATGCCTAATCCTTTTTAGGAGTTCTGGGAAAATAGGGCTGCTGCTAGGCTTCCACACTATCAATTGAGGATGCGACTTTCTGATCACTGTACAATTAATTGGCTATCAGTCTAGTCGTCCATTTGCTGCCCAGTATCTAAACCGCTGTTGCTGTTGTTTGCTTGCTTATTTTCTTTGCCCCTGCACATGAATGCCCCCTTTTCTCCTGCAGCATCTCGATGCACATTTGTTTCATGTCACCTTTTTTTGTTATTGTTCATTGTAAATCTTATCGCTCCTCTAAAGAGGGAACACCTCTGAAGGAAGAGATGCATCCACATACTTAGTAGTTCTCAGTACTCAGCAGGGGAAGATCACTATGTGCTGAAGTGTGACTACCCTGAGGTCTGTTCAGTAACTGAGCCAGGTCTGGGGCTAGGTGCTGAGGTTCAGATATTGGTGGACTCATCTATGCCCTCAAGGAGCTTATAGGTGGGTGCTGTTTTCTCCTGTCCAACCACAAGGAGTCAACTTCTGCCTGTTGACATCTTGGTGGCTAAAGAAAGAAGTGATGGCTGTAATCGTGAGCTTTCCTTCCTCTCTATTTATCAGGAAAAAAGACATAGAAAAAAGTGAAAGACAGACTAGAAATGAAGAAACACATCATTCTACAGACTGATGGGAAAAGACAGGGCTGGCGAAGGATGGTAGTCAAGAGACTCCAACCCCTTTCCATATACTTCTTTGCCCTCTTTAATAGGAAAGACTGTTTCATAATTTTAAAAGTAATACCAGCTCAATGTGGGAAATTTGAGAGATAAAGAGAACTATGAAGAAAAAATTTAGCCAGATGCTATGGCTCACACCTGTAATCCCAGCACTTTGGGAGGATGAGGTGGGTGGATCACTTGAGTCTAGGCATTCAAGACCAGCCTAGGCAACATGATAAAACCCTGTCTGTATACAAAAAATGCAGGAATTAGCTGGGCATGGTGGTGTGCACCTGTAGCCACAGCTACTTGGGAAGCTGAGGTGGGAGTATTGCTTGAGCCCAGGAAGTCAAGGCTGCAGTGAGCTGTGATCGTGCTACTGCACTCCAACCTGGGTGACAGAGCGACACCCTGTCTTTGAAAAAAAAAGATAGAAAGGATAAAGAAAAAACTTATAGTTACTGTTAACCAGACCACCTTTAAACATTTTATTATAAATATTTATTTATAAACACATATACATATATATACACACACATAGACATATATAATTTAATAAAATTGTAACTTGGTTAAACTGTACCTCCTCTTATAGTTTAGATATCAAGTAATATTTTTTATTGATTTTAATTTATTACTTGGTCAAATTTTGTCCATTTTAATATTTTGAGATTCATCATTTTTGATTAAGAACTTTATATACCAATATAATGGAACTTTGTCATATCTTTTCCATTAGTTCATTGTTTTCCTTTTTACTTGTATTTTGACATCTTCTGACATATAGAAATTAGTATTAGATTTTTATGCAATCAAGGCTATCCATCTTTCTTTGCAATATCTTCTTGCTTTATACCAAGAAAGTATACTGAGAGTTCCTGAGCTGAATTTCCTGGGGTGGTTTATTTCTCAAAAAGCCATCAGCTCTCTCTGAAGTTGTTTAATTAACATTTACTGGGCCCCCGTTTACCCAGAATTCCAAGGCTGACTCAGATAGAAGATGTGGATTGGGCTTTTTAGAGCTCCAGCTCTCTGCTGTATCTGTTCATTGTCCTGTTTGCCACATTCACAAAGAGAATGGGCATGCTCACTGCAAGAAGAGTCAACGACGTGGCCACAGCTGTCATCGGATCTCTAAGCCATGAAAAGTCCCTGGGAGTCCCTTGGGATACTCCAGCTGATATCCACCTTCCTTTGAAAGTCCTAGGATCCTCCCCAGAAGACTCGCTAAGACAAGAAATAGCAAAGACTGCTCTAGGCACCAACTGTCATCCGGACAGTAACAAGTCATTTTTCTTCCCTTATAGCTACCTAATGAGTAATCATCATGACTTCCCCAGACTGGGGCTAGAAGACAAACAGTGTTCCTTGGAGTTACGTCCTTTCATCTTGCCTGTTTGACATCCCTGTTGACAGGACACAAAATGCCAGGCCAGATGGTGCCAGGCACATTATACAGATGAGTGGCGGCAGTCCAGGTGTGCCAGGTAGGGGGAGGAGGCAGGGGAGAAATTGGGCATTTCATCACTGGAGTGTACCAAAAAGAACAGGTCCAGCTGGATTCTGTTTTTTCTTGAGAGCCTGAGTGATTGATGTTCCAAACAGATTCCAAAATTCCTATTTCACTAAGGGCCCAGGAAAATGAATACAGGCATCCTAATGACTACATCTTCCAATAGGCCCTCCATGAAGTGAGAAAGTAGGACATATGTTTGTGGTGGAAAGAGCACTATGCCAGGAGCCAGAGGCCCTGTTTCTATGCCTTCATAGGATGACCAGCCATCCTGGTTTTCCAAGGACTGATGGGTGTCCTGGGACATGAGATGCTTCATTTTAAAATCACAACAGTCCAGGGAAAACTGAGATGATCTCCTTTTCTAGCTATTTGACCTTGACTGTGTTGTTTATCCTGCTGAGGCCCCATCTCTTGACATTCATCCCTGCTCTGCCTTTAAAAAGTTGCGGTAAACATCATGAAGGTATTGGGAGACAGAGTTAAAAGTTGTGTGACCTTGATCAAGTACCTCAGCCTGTTTAAGCTTGATCTTACTTCTTAGTAATGAACACTTCATCAGATTGTTGTGAGAATCAAATGAAAAGTAAAAATTAAGTGTAAACTCCTGATCACAGTGCCTGGTGCATAGTAGACCCTATTAAAAGTTATTAATAGCTGTGGTTCTTACTATGTAGTACATTGCCAAAACTAGATGTCATTGTTACTGTAAGAGGTTTTGGAGTTAAGAAAGTCAACTCTGCCCTCTTTGGATTGGATTGCTGTTTATCCGGAGAGGGGCCAGGTGGAGCCTTAGAAGGCCGGGGTATTCCACAGCTTCTAGAAGAGCCTTTGGAGACTGGGCTCTGGGAGAGTGAGGAGCTACACTCAGAAGCTGGCAGCACTGGTCTCCTCCTTTTCTCCTGGACATGGGTTTCAAGTCTGCCATGGACACTTCCATGCTTCCTATCAGAAAGTAAATCATGCAGAGGATGGCAGGGGGAAAAGTACATAAAAGATTGTATTCAACAATCATTTATTAAGCTTCAGCTGTGCTCCAGGCCCGACACTAGTTATTATGCATATGAAGATGAGGAAGACTCGTTTCTTACCATATCCTCAAAGGGTTATAGTCCTGCTGACCACAGATTTAGATCACAGACATTTGTTTAGATGCCATAACAGAGGTGTCTGTGCAATGCTGGGAGGCCCAGAGGAAATACTCACTGCTCAGAGTGTGTCTTGATGAATGAGCAGGAGGTGGTGGGGAAGAGAAGGAGGTTTCAGAGACTGGGGAGACAATACTCAAATATGTGAGGCAAATATGTCTGTATGGAGGACATGGGGTGATTCATGGTGGCTGTGGGAGAGAATGGAGCTATGCTGTGTAAGAATAAATGCAAGGCTTGTAGGACTGGAAGATCCTAAGCAGCCTGAATAACCCCATGGAGGAGCTGGGAATCTGTGTGTGGTGCAAAAGGATCCATACCAGATGTTTAAGAAGGAAACAAGAACCAGATTCTGTATTGGAACTATTGCTCTGTCCACACAGATCTATCTGTAATTATGTTCATAATAGCATTGTTTATACTAGCAAAAACCATAGAGTTTATATGGATTCTGTTGAGTCAGTTATGCATTGATACAACAAAATACTACACAGCTAATTAAAATTATATTAGTGATATATATTCATTGGCATGAAAAGACTTTAAAGAGTGTGTTACAAAGAAGACACAGCATTTCCACATTTCACTTCAAATTATATATGAGTTTTACAGTGGTGCGCTGCAGCCAGCTGACATAAGCTCGCAAGATCTGATTTGCTAGCACCTCTTTCCAAGTCCATATTCAGTGACATCGTGTTGGTAGCATGAAATAAGCCAAATGGAAGTATTTATTGTGGAAATTGGCAAATACTACAAATCAGGGCCTAAAAAAACAGAGAACTTGTTAAACATCTCACAGCCCACCACTGTGTATATGTAAATATTGAGAGAAAAACCTGAGCACTACTGGTTGATGAGATTAGAGGTGATTTCTTTGCTCATCTGTATTTTCCAAGTTTTTTAAATTGACATGCTTAACTAAGGTAATTTTTTTTTTTATTCTAAAAGTGCCAGGCATGGTGGCTTATGCCTGTAATCCCAGCACTTTGGGAGGATGGGGCGGAAGGATCACTTGAGCCCACGAGTTTGAGACCAGCCTGGGCAACATAGTGGGACTCTGTTTCTACAAAATAAAAATTAAAATAAATAAAAAGAAAAATAAGAGCAAGCTCACTCTGACAGCAGCATCATGATGAGGGATGGGAGCAGGGGGATCAATTAGGAGATCACTTAATCCAACAGTCCTGGAGAGAGCTCATGAGAGGCTTGGATAGGGCACTGAGAAAGTGAAGGAAGGGGAGAATTGCCATAGGATTTATGAAGGAGGCCACTCTATATACTTCAAACCTTTCAGGTGAGAAAGTCATGGGCGATACTTTCACAGAACTGTATCAGTCCATTCTCTCACTGCTTTGAAGAAAGACCCTGAGGGTGGGTAATTTATAAATAAAATAGGTTTAATTGGCTCATAGTTCTACAGGATATACAAGAAGCCTAGTAGCTTCTGCTTCTGGGGAGGCCTCAGGAAACTTATAATCATGGCAGAAAGCAAAGGGGAAGCAGGCACGTCATATGTGGCCAGAGCAGGAGCAAGAGAGAGAGAAGGAGGAGGTGCCACCCACCTTTCTAAACCCCCAGATCTCATGAGAACTCACTATCATGAGAACAGCACCAAGCAGGAGATCTGCCCCCTTGATCCAATCACCTCCCGCTGGGTCCCACTTCCAACATTTGGAATTACCATTTGACATGAGATTTGGGTGGGGACACAAATCCAAATCATATCAATAACCAACACAAGGACAACCAGAAACAGATTCCATGAAAATGGAGCATCCATAGATTTTAACATGATATACCAACCTTCATTTTAACCCAGAATTTTAAATTCTCTTGCAACTTCATTATTATTGAAGCCAATAACAAAAACCAACATGACTGGACTTGAATGTCTTTGCTTTTGGGAGTCCCTGCCCACCCTAATGGGATTTATTAAGCCAGTGACAAACAACATATACAGGCAAGATCCATTATTTTCATATATGTAGTGACTTTCACAGTGCATGGCCCCAAGTGTGTGCTCTAAGAATGTTTGGTGAATGAAGGAATAAAAGGTAGGGCTTCCTCAGTGGTGTGCTGGTAAATGCTGAAGAACTATTTTCCTGATTTGGGACGTTCACTGTTATTTGTGGTGTAAATACTCCTACCATGGCCAATTTTAAGCTGTAAGTGTGGTCACCGAACTTGGGACGAGGTGAGGACAATGGGGTCTTGGGAGCCTCTAGGAGAGGATTCAGCACACAACTGGACCACTTGGTACTCAGGGACCAACCCCAGGCACCTCTCTGGCTGGACCCACCCTCCCCACAATCACTTGGAGAGCTCTGCTCTGACAGCCCTGCAGGGCCTCAGCCTGACCCTTGGACAGGTGTAATGAATGCCATGGTCCTTGAACTGCATCCTGGCAACACGAGGGGATTGACCCCAAATAGGGACCCCACTGGAAACACTGGGTTAGGGTTGAAGGAAATCTGGATTCTGGTTCTGGGTGACCACAGGAGGTCACAGGATGTCTCTGAAGGTTTGTCCTCTTGCCTGTCTCTTGGAGATAGTGATCTCCACCTCCCCAGGTAGCTGTGAGAGCAGAATAAATAGGGTGTTACTAGAGGGCATTTCAAGGATCCCTGAAAGTTGGTGTGGGGTCCTGAAGAAGGCTCTTTCTTTCTCTACCCCTTTCTTTCTCCTCCCCTCTGCATTTCCCTCTATTGGCCTGGGCTCTATTGTGTGTGAACAAGAGCCCTGTTTTTCAGTGTCTTTCAGTGCCCTGGGTTTAGGGGACATGAATTAAGGTTTCCGGAATCTCAGGGGCCTCAGACAAATCATAAATAAGTGTAGAGCATGCCCTTGAAGCTGATGGGAAAGGGGCGGCAGGACAGCACCCTCAATCCTCGCTATAGCCTGTGACCTGCAGGCGGGCACTCTAGTTTTCCTTCAACAGAGGTACATGAGCTCCTCAAGAGGCAGCTGGGTCTCCACTGGCCCATAAACGTGGGGGCTGAGCCTGGTTTAATGGGGAAACACTTAATTTCCCAATTTATGAGGCAGTCGTTATTTTTATTAACTGTCCTATTTTATTAGGCCTCATTCATGGACTGGAAAAATCCTTATTCTTATGGTTCTAAATGCCAAGATCTTCATCCAGGCAGAAAGATCCTTAGAGGTTGCATATCTGGGAAAAAATCTAGCTCTCAAAGTGACTAGAAGGAGAATATTGGCATTTATAATGATTATAATAATGCTATTTAGGTGCCTACCTACAGGCCTGATTCTATACTGATACCATGCGTTTCATGTACTCCTCAAAGCAACTGTATGTGATAGATACTATTTTTCCATCATACAGATGAAGAAATTGAGGTCTAGCAAAGGTATACAACTCGACCAATGTCACACAGCTAGAAAGGGGTGGCACAAGACCCATACCCAGGTCATCTGACTTCAGAGTCCTTTTTTTTTTTTTTTTGAGACAGAGTCTCACTGTCACCAGGCTGGAGTGCAGTGGCATGATCTTGGCTCTCTGCAACCTCCGCCTCCCGGGTTCAAGTGATTCTCCTGCCTCAGCCTCCTGAGTAGGTAGGACTACAGGCACTCACCACCATGCCCAGCTAATTTTTGTATTTTTAATAGAGACAGGATTTCACCATGTTGGCCAGGATGGTCTCTATCTCTTGACCTTGTGATCCGCCTGCCTCGGCCTCTCAAAGTGCTGGGATTACAGTCGTGAGCCACTGAGCCCGGCCAATCCTTCTCTTTTAAAGAGGCCCCGCCATTGCCATAGATGCTTGGAACTAGTAAGGGACTTAAAGTCTCTCCTCTAACCTCCTTGCATGGCTGCAACATCTTAGCTGGTTGCTTAAGCTTCCCTTATCCTTATTTCCTCTTCTGTAGTTCAGAGCCACATATGTCTATGTCTCTAAAAGCTGCTATATTTTAAGAGCTAACTTCACTTTAGCCATAACTGAGTCCTACCAACCCCTTATTATCATATTTTTCTTCTGCTGAGACATGGATCTGGTATAATGATTTCCTCTTGTCAGATGGACGAAGGGCTACAAGTTGTTCCACAGTATACACTCACAAGAAGACTGCAAAACGCAACCCTCTGCACAGCTATTAAAATAACCTTCCCTCTGTAATGGATTAGTTATTTCAGCAATGAGACCCATTTGAAGGGAGATCATGAGATAATTGACTGTCAAACAGTTGAGCAATGTTAAGGTCAATTGTAGCGGAGGTCAATTCGTTTGAACAATGGGCCTGCTTCTGACAGGCCTCATAATGTTGATAATAATAACTTTGGTTTAATGGAAGTGTTCAGTGGTGTTAGAGAAGAATGAACTATTAGATGTTCAGATTAAGTATTGTCTAAACTCAGAGGGTTTTGGGCATGGTTTGGTCGTAGAGAATGCAAAATCCTCGGCTAGGGAAAACCAACTTTAAAGAACAGCTGGATTTAATGTCAAAGGCAAATGATTTTCTTTCCCCCTTTATACCGATTGACTTGAATTTACATTGTGCAGATTGTGATTATTCCCCTACTCTATATTTATAGTTCCTCATTTGCATTTTCCAGAATAATTAAGAATTTAACCTAGAATGGGCCATTTTTGAGCAGAGGTGAATGCTTTCTGATTTTTAAATAAACTATCTAAATTAGATACCAAAAATACATTGTATTCTCCTTGCCTCCTGCTTGAAGTCCTTCTAAACTTCTGGACTCATTACTGGAACCCAAAGGGAGAGATTGCTCACCACGTCCAGAAGTCCATCTTTGTTAGGAGGTGACTCTCCTTCACAGAGGACAAGCCGTTTTACGGATGGGGTCATCCATATATGGCTATGTGGAGTCCACAGACAAGCTCAGCAGCCTCTTTAATGGGTGCACACTGAGGGACTCCCCAGTGAGTTCCCAGTAGAAGCGGAAGAGGAGGGCTGCGCTACATTCTTTGCTTAAATTCCACGGAATATTTCCAATCTATTTTGCTTTGCTTTCCAGTGCGGACTCTTCCTTTGTGCTTTTAAAGGATTTACATCTCCAGGAAGAACATAACTCTGACACTCCCTGAGGTCATGCTGCCCTCAAGATTCAACTGAGAGGGGGGAGAGCTAATCCTCAGGAGAGTTTGCTCCTCTAGCCAGAGCATATTCATCATCCTATTGCTCCCATTTAACACAGGAAGGCCAAAGCTCCAAAGGTCAAAAAATATGCCCCACATCACAGAGTGGCAGGAAAAACTGGCAACTGGGCCCACATCTATTTGCCTTCAAAGCCTGTTCACTCTTCCTATCTACTTTACTACATCCCAAATTTATAAATGGGGCCTCATCATTGCGAGGGCTTCTTGGTTCTTTAACAACAAAGCCCCCTGTCTACTCCCTAAGTTCATTCTCTGTTAGTGGGTAGCGGGCTATTAAGGCCATGTCAGCCCTGTTACTGCTGGATTCTGCATTGCTACAACATGGTTCCAAGAGAAGGGCTGTGTTCTCCCTGGGCAGGGGGCTCTATATCCCCAGGCAGGCATGAACACAACTGCAGAAGTGATTCTTCAGAACTTCTTGGAAGTCTGCAGCCCCAGGCAATTGTTTCTTTCCTTGGGACAGAAGGGGCAGGGGTAGGGGAGAACCATGAAACTCTGGATGAGTGTAGGTGTGCAAACAACCAAAAGCTCTTTCAGAGTTCTTGGATGGAGGCAGAGCACGTTGAGGTGTGTGGAGAACAGCTTACCTGGTTTTACTATAGGTTTTTGAGTTGTCTGCAAAGTTCTCTGCATTGTTGGGTTCCAGAGTTTCAAATACTCCCTCTACCCCAAACAAAAATTAGTAGTAATCCCAACAATAATGTCTGTAATCCCTTTGCAAAAGAGTCAAAAGACCCTGCCAGTCAGACAGCATAACCTGTGAATTTGTTGGTACTCACCTGGACCAGGTCATTGATCAACTAGTTAGCAAAGATTGGGGCTTAATGGAGTGTGATGGGTCCATTTTGACGTTGAAATGCACTGGAGAAATCCCTGGGAAGGGTGGACCTTAGTGAGGTTCTACACTGGAGGAGCTCAGCCAATGATATTTGCACTTATCAGGCACTTACTATGTACCTGGTATAGTAACTTGGACTCTTAAATGCATTTTCTTACTTCATTATCACTCTATAAGAATGTAAGTACTATTATTATCACCCATATTACAAATGAAGAAGCTGGGGCTGAGAGTGTTAAATAGCTTGCCTGAAGTTGCCCGGTTAGTAAGTGTTGGCACCAGAAGTCCCAGCCAGTCAGTCCAACAGCCTCTGCAGATAGACTGAGCATCAGGAAAGGGAAGTGTGTGTATAGGGGTGTGTGTGTGTGTAGGGGTGTATGGGTGTGGAGGGATGTTTTGTGTGTGTAGGGGAGCACTGGCTAGACACAAATGACACCTTGCCTGGCCTGAAAGCGAGGGCAGAATGGTGTTTGAGTAAAGTACTTGTAGCTTAGTTGCACTTGCTGTGACAAAACCAAACAAACAAAACTACTTTACCTCCATGAGGATGATAGGCAGAGGTTTAAAAAAATCCTGTAATACTTCCTTTGTTTTGGCTTCCAAAGTGCTGTTGATAACAGCCGTTGCCAGTGTACAGTGTATTTATTGTTGAGTAATTATATTTTGCTTTCATATTGGCAAAGCTATTATTTGTACCCGTAGGAGCAGTGGACATCATGTATGCACAAATGAATTACTGTGACAATGGCTTTCCACTTTGGAAGCAGTGACCTATTAATCTGCAGTGTTAAATAAATACTCAGATCTGTTTATCACGGGGCCTATCACTACTGGGTTTCTCTGGCTGCAAATTTCACAAGATCATGCAACCCAAAGGACTGGAATATAGACAAAAAGAGAGAAATCATGGACATCTCCCTTGTGATGATTTTGAAACCTATTCAGAAGCCAAAGAGTGTTTCTGATTTAAAACAGCCAGAGTGGCCAAAGCCAGACATTGGAAATTTCCCAGAAAGCATGTCAAGGGAAAGATTCCTGCACTGTATCCTGTCCTTAGAAGGCTAAATCAAAGTGACATTCCTCTTTCTCCACTCTCCACCCACATTTGCACACACGCATGCACACATATGCACATGCATGCCCAGGGATCTTTGATTTCTCTCAAACTTCCTAAGTACCTCATGGAGGTCTCAGTCAATAGTATTATTTGACTGTTTTATTATTACTTATCATTTCCTGTATACAAGGCAACATACAGTTAGCTAACTCACCCACTAAGTTGACTGAATGGAAGGGCAGACAGAAAACCTCAGTTAGGTGAAAGATGATGAATATTCTCAAGGAACAGGAAGATACAATAACGAAGAAAAAGGTTTTGTGCGACCATCTTGCAGACTTGCATTCCGATTGGTTAACTTCAGACAAGAGGAGAGACTGACAAGCAGGAAGGAGACAGCTTACAGAGAAAAGAGATGGGAAATGGAAGAACTGTGTTTAGTAAATATTCTTATATTCTTGTGTCTTCATTATGTCCAAAATGAAGTGTAGATTGTGGATTGCAGAAAAAAAAAGCAAGACTTAGCTTGTATTCCCAGAGAAGGCAAATTGTTGGACAGCACACACCGAGCCTATAAAGAGGCAATGAGAGGTGGTTGTGTATAAAGGGCCCCAGTAGGGCATGGGGAGAAGAAAAGGAGAACAGGCATTGTCTTAGACATTCTTCAAGGCAAATCTGAAATGTCCAGAAAACAGGAATTTGAAGGCCTGACAGAGGTAGGAATTCATTTGGGCTAAAGCCTTTTTAATTAGGAGAAGAATGAGAGAAAGAAGCAGGAAGAGACCAGAAAGGAGGTCACCCACGGAGACAAATGGTGAATAAGGCCTGAGCAGTGCCTGGGGAGGGTGGAGGGAGCCAAGGACAGGGCCAGGTGCCTGGATTCAATGCAGAAAGGGATGAGATCCAGAAAGGAGGCCAAGGGGCTTTGGTCTACAAGGTACAAATCCTGTTCATCTCTGATACATCCCATGAGCATGGAAGCCCTGGAGTCAAATCACCATCCCAGACACAAGTAGGCCAAGCCCTGTCCTCAGAAAAGACTTAATCAGTGGCTTGTCAATGAGGTGCTATGGTTGAACCTTAATGCTAAAGTTAGTCCTAACTCCAAGGCCAATAGGCAGCTGTTCCTGTATGTGATGGGAAACTCACAGCCACCCCCAGTGCTCCCCAAATAAGAGTATGTGGGGCCGGGCACAGTGGCTCACACCTATATAATCCCAGCACTTTGAGAGGCTGAGGCAGGCAGATCACTTGAGGAGCCTGAGACCAGCCTGGCCAACATAGCAAAACCCTGTCTCTACTAAAAAGACAAAAAATTAGCCAGGTGTGGTGGTACATGCCTGTGGTCCTAGCTACTCTGGAGGCTGAGGCAGCAGAATCACTTGAGTCCAGAGGGCAGAGGTTGCAGTGAGCCAAGATCAGGCCACTACACTCCAGTCTCGATGACAGAGTGAGACTCTGTCTCAAAAAAAAAAAAAAAGAGAATGCGGGTAAGGTGTGAATATCCTCTCTTGGGAATGAGTGCATTTTCCCTCGCGAAAAGAATCAAGGCCTAAGTGAGATCATGTCTGTCTACTACTCAGAATCCTCTAGATCAGGGGTCAGAAACTGCAGCTGGTGTGATGTGTGAGCTAAGAATGATTCTTACATTTTCAAAAGGCTGTTATAAACAAACAGCACAACCAAAACCAAACCAGAATATGCCACAGACGCTGTATGTGCCATATTCTTATATGGCACAAAATATTTACTATCTTGCCCTTTATAGAAAAATGTTTGCTGACCTCTGCTCTAGTGGATTCCCACCATATTTAGACAAAATCCAAAGTTTTTTATGGCTTACTAGTGGCATTGGCAGATTACACACACACCCCACAAACAGGATGCTTGCACAATATTTAGGATATACTGATATGAAAAAATGACTTGCTGTTTATCTTAAATTCAAATTAAACTAGACATTTTGTATTTTACTTGGCAGCCTTCCTCACAGGACATAAAAGGGTGGTATAGCAAGAGTATGAGCTCTGGATCAGACCGTCTGGGTTCATATCTCAGTTCTGCCACTTATATAACTGGGTGAGTGGTTAACCTTTCCATGCCTCAGCTTTGTCAACTGCAAAATGGGGGTGATGGTGTCTTCTAGGGCACCTGGAACAGTATGTGGCATGTAGTAAGAGATCAGGAGTACCAGCTGTTACTACATCACCTGCTCCAAGATACCCGTCTGGCTTTCCCTCTCGCTGCTCCCCACTTTCCACATTTCACTGTAGCTATTGTGGTCTTCTGGCCATTCCTGGACCCTGCCTTAAAGGCTTTGCACCCATGGCACCCTCTGCCTGGAATGCTTTTCTTCCTACTATCCTACGGAGCTCACTGCCTCAATGCACAAAGGATCCTGCTCAACTGTAACTCCTGGAAAGGGGTCTCTTTCTAACCCCCTTTCTGCTTTTGTCCGTCATCACAGCATTTACCTCTCCCTGATGTTGTTTATCTGTGTTATTTGCTCATGGTCTGCTCCCCCACAGCAATGCCAGCTTCCTGGAGCAAGAGTCTTACTGATCTTGTTCTCTGTAATGTTCCTAATCCCTCACACAGTGACTGGCACATATTTGAAGAATAAATGGGCCAGGTGTGGTGGCTCATGCCTGTAATCCCAGCACTTTGAAAGGCTGAGGTGGGTGGATCACTTGAGGCTAGGAGTTCGAGACAAAGCTTGCTAACATGGTGAAACCCTATCTCTACTGAAAATACAAAAATTGGCCAGTCATGGTGATATGTGCCTGTAATCCCAATGACTCGGGAGGCTGAGGCAGGAGAATCACTTGAACCTGGGAGGTAGAGATTGCAGTGAGCCGAGATCGTGCCACTGCATGCCAGCCTGGGCAACAGAGTGAGTGAGACTCTGTCTCAAAAAAAAAAAGAACAAATAAATAAGTAAATGATCTACTGTACTTTGCTAAGGGGCTTGCTTCAGAGTCAGAGAAATAGTTATAAAGACATCAACACAGTGTACAGAGGATTGACTACATGCTGAGACAGGGTAGTGAATAAACAGATAGGGTCCTTGTCACCTTCTGAGATTTACAACCTAGCAGGGAGGGCAGATATGACACAGATACTTAGGACTGACGAAGTATAAAATCTGGAAAGAGTTGTCAGCAAAAGTCCTAGGGGCCTTGAGAGCGTTTAAAAGGTCTGGAAGGTCCTCCCGGGAAATGGACTTTTGAGCTGAGCCATGAAGCAAGACCAATTTAGCCAAGTAAAAAGGGGGAAGAAGAGCATTGTAGTCCAAGGGAACTGTATATGCAAAGGCCTGGAGGCGGGATAGGCTCAGAACGTTGAAGGAGCATAAAGACGTACAGGGAGCCCAAGGATGTGGGCTCCTTGCCACTGTGTGTAGAAACCTATTAGTGCCGCTCAGTGCTTGGGATTTTGTGTTCTGGCTTGATGCTTACATCAGCACAACTGAGGTGCATCTGGGCCAATGGCAGCCTCCTTGCATGTACTGATTAAAATTTGGGTTTATTACTCTTTTCAATTCATTTAAGCACTGGCAGAAAGGGCTAAGCTGACAGGTCTGAAGACTGATGGATGGATGGGTGATGCGGCACAGGTGCTTGAGGTGCTGTGACTCTTTTTTTGCCACTCCCTATTTGACAGTGACAGCCCCGTAGGAACAGCACAGCCTTGAGTCATCGCCGGGTGTCCTCCCATTGGCAAGCTCTGTGAGCCCGCATCTTCCCACTAATAAAATGGGGAGGTGGGTACTGGTATGTGCCTCACAAAAATAAGAATTAAATGAGAAGGGATGTAATGTGCTCAGTTTGTTGCCTGGCACATGCAGGGGACCCAAGAATGGTGAGCCTGTCTCTCATTCCTGCCTCTTCAAACCCAGCCTTCTTCTACTTGGAAGAATCCATTCAGAGAAGGAAGACTTGAAGCTAGCGTTTTCCATCCTGGGTCCTTTGAAATCCCAGTTACCTGAGATAGTCTGCAGAAATAGGTGCTGTGGTAAAATAGGTCCGTGGAGAATTCTTCCCCCAAAACTGCAAGGTTCCTTCCTAAAGCACCAACCAGGGGATTTTCCTCAGCCCAGAGCCAAGGATGTGTGGGTATTTGACACTCTGGAGCTTCCTGGCAAAGTCATTTTGTGATGCAGCACAGGTCCTCACACAGGGCCACTCACCGGTAGGTGAGTGGGGACTACAAGTCCATGAATCCCTTTGAGTGCAGGATTGAGGTGTTTCTGACTAAAGAGGGCTGGTCTCCTGGCTGCAGTGCTGGTCACCAGCTTCTGCGTGAAATTGCCTCATTGTAGAAAACCCAGAGGGTTCCTCACTGACCCCCCACTGTCACTTCAGCCTCCTACTCCCAGAGATGACATCCTTAGAGAAGCTGCTACTGCTAAAACTTCATAAACATTTCTTCACAGGCAACCAAGCTCAGAATCATGGTGCTTCCTGCCAGTTCTGGGGCGGGGGTCTTCCAGAAGAGGCTTCCCATCTGCACATCCTTGCTGACACCCAGCATCTCCTGAGACCAAGAGACATTTTTGTCCTGAACATTTCTATACTACTATTTGTCAAATGGATGTAGAAGCTGTTGTAGGTAGAAAAATAGAAACTCATTTAGAATTTTTTTCTGAGAAATAATATTAGTGGCCACTAAGGTATAAATACCAACAGGTATGGATTGGCAAATATTGTTAGCCTAAAAATAGTCTTTATTCCCAGACAAGTTTGGAGTACTACTTTTTTATTATTATTATTGTTATTGTTATTATTTTTTTTTCTTTTTTTGAGATGGAGTCTTGCTCTGTCACCCAGGCTTGGAGTGTGGTGGTGTGATCATGGCTCACAGCAGCCTCAAGCTCCCAGGCTCAAGCGATCCTCCCACTTCAGCCTCCTGAGTAGCTGGGACCACAGGCATGCACCACTACATCTGATTAATTTTTAAATTTCTTGTAGAGATGAGGTCCCCCTGTGTTGCAACACTGCTGTAGAATATTTGGTATCTCTCATCACAGATGAAGAGACTGAGTCAGGGAGTGACTGGTATCGTACTTAAAGTCAGTGAGGGCAAGCAGGGGCTATGGCATGCTAGTTCGTGGAGTGTATGATGGGGTCACACTTCAGACTGCCCTGTCCTCCTTCAAAGCTCCTTCTACGGGGAGATGCAGGCAGGGAGAAAGGCTGCTGTGTTCTGCATCCTGCTGAACTTGCTGTGGCCACCCTTGGATGGCCTGGATTTGAGGACCTGGCTTTCTTGTCTGATAAGCCCAGTCACTCCTGCATTTGGGCTGGCAGCATCCTGTAAAGGTGCGTGGTCCAGAGCAGAACAGGATGAGCACTGCGTTAGGAGTTAGAAAACCTGGATTCTAACCTAGTTTAACCATCTATTATCCTTGTGGTTTGGGGCCAGCCAATTCCTCTCTTTTTGTTGTTTGGATTTTTTTTTTTTCAATGTCCACATCTGTATAATGCGGGGTCAGTGGGAGAGGGAGCAAATCTGCTTTACCTTTCTTGCAAAGATGCTGTGAAATAACAAGATGTGAAACATTTTAAAAACATTCAAAATGATTCAGCCAGACTCGGGCTGCTGACTGTGTTTTGGTGCTGATGCCAAAGCAAACATTTCCATTTCTTTTGGCATGTTTAGCATCAGATTCATGGCCTGGAATTGTCAAAAACTGACCAGAAAAAGTTTCTTGGAGTCTGTCAAGGGCGTTCAGTTATGGTTCAACTGAGTTTAAACCTTGGGAAGTTGCAGGATGAAATTGGAAATTGTCCTGGGTAATGGAGAGCCAAATTGGACCTTAGAGCAGGTAGCAGGGTGACTTATTTTTTAATGTTTCCAACATGAAAGAACACAATTGATTTTTTTCCTCCTTAATCCTTCCAACTCCCTAGCTTTTATTGTTTCTAAAATAAGATAAACCAAGCAGGTGTTATTTCAGCTCTGTAAACAATCTTTATTTTTCTGGCCGATAGGAATAGAAATTGAGACGGAGACCAGGCTTAAGAGAGGGGGAAGCCAGGCAATCAAGGAAATCATTGATCTTAACTTAGCCAGCTCCTACTACTTCTGCAAAAGCTCACAGTGGTCGTGCTCCCCCCGTAACTTACCCTTGGGTCTTTGTCGATACCTCATGAAAGTGCGGAGCCTCCGGCAGAGAAATCTTCAAGCACTCTGGTTCCTTGCATGGATCAAATCACACTTGTTATTTTTTCAGATTAGTGGCAGCTCCTAAAATGACTTCACTTTCTCGATCCAGGCAAATAATTGTCCAATGATTTTATTTTAATGCTTCAGTGCTGGGAACATTGCAGGGGTTTCTATTTTATTGCACATTCTGAAGTTCCCGACCTATTTTCTCCTCCTTCTGTGTGTTTCTGCCATGGGCAGAACTGTGTTAGATTCAAAGGCCTTTTCTGAGTTTGTAGACAATTAGCAGGGTGGAGACAAGGAAGACATGAGCCTGAATGGTCCTAGTGAAGGAGATAAACCTGTGACCCTGGGCTGGATCTGAGTATGAAGATTGGGGTGCTTGCTGCTGCTGGAGTGTAAGCATCGATCCAGCAAACCCCTGTCCTTTGTACCAGTCCCAAGTCTTGGGTGTCTCAGCCAGAGCGAAAGGTGAGTCCTTTCACTCCTTGAAAAGCAGTTTTGGCAGAGCTGGCTCAGATGACAAGACTGCTTCTCCTTCTCCCTACCTTCAGTGCTATTTGCAGTGTCAGTGCAGGATGTGAGGGCAGAAGCAACAGGATGCAGAAGCTCCTCGAGCTAGCATGACGTTACATCCTGATGAGCCCATCGTAAGTTGAAAATAGCAGAAGTCACAAGTGTATTGAATACACATAAGCTATCAAACCTCATAGTCTATCCTAGCCTACCTTAAACGTGCCCAGAACATTTACACCAGCTTACAGTTGGGCAAACTCATCTAACACAATGCCTGTTTTATAATAATAAACAATTTGTCAGGAGATAGAGACCATCCTGGATAACACGGTGAAACCCCGTCTCTACTAAAAAATAGAAAAAATTAGCCGGATGTGGTGGCGGGTGCCTGTAGTCCCAGCTACTCGGGAGGCTGAGGCAGGAGAATGGCATGAACCCGGGAGGCGGAGCTTGCAGTGAGCCGAGATTGCGCCACTGCACTCCAGCCTGGGCAACAGAACAAAATCCCGCCCAAAAAAAAAAAAAAAAAAAAATTTATAACAAAAAAAGTCAAAATTTAAAATATGGTTTCCACTGAATACACATAGCTTTTGCACCATCACAAAGTCAAAAGATCATTAAGTTATGCCATCATAAGTTCAGAACGTCTTTGTAGAGTATAGGTAAGGTCTTCAATGACAGACTCAGGTTAGATGATGTTAGCTTTATGCTAATATCTTAGCTCCCTGAGTCTCTGTTTCCTTACCTCTAAAATGGGGATAATACCTCTACAACTCGGGTCTCAAAAGTGTTAGCTACAATTATCATCCTGGTTATTTTATAGTTATCCTTAACCAGTATCTCTAGGGTTTATGTCTATTTTCATCACCACTAATTAGTACTTGTTGGTTGAACAAGAGGACAGAATACTTGAGCTGGGAACCGTGCCTAAAAACCTAGAACATGAAGACACAGTGGGCACTTGCTCTGCTTCTACTTTGCCTGGCAACGTTGTCACCTCATGAAAGGTGGTCACTGCCTCAGAATTGTCCCTAAGTTTCAGTAAAATGGTGCTTCATACAAGCAGGAGCTTGAGAATTGGGATCCTAGACTGCCTCAGAAACCAGTTATCTGGTGTTACTCTTTAACCCAGAGCAGCAGAAGGCAAGAGAAGCAGAAAGTGCAATTATTACTTAGGATTACAAGAAGAAGCCGAGATGCTCACACTCAGTAAACACACAACACCTTTCCCATCCCTGAGACCATGGGGCAGGCAGAACACGAATCAAACCAGTCATGGGCCACATAATGACCTTTGAGGCAGTGAAGGACCACACATACATCAGTGGTCCCATCAGCTTATAAGGAAGCTGAAGAATTCCTATCACATGCTGAAGTCATAGACATCAAAATGTCCTAGCACAATTAATTTTTAAAAATAAATTTAGTGTAGCTTGAGTGGACAGTGTTTCAAAAGTCTATGGGAGTATACAGTAATGTCCTAGGCCACCCTCACGCACCACTCCTTACTGACTCACCCAAAGCAACTTTCAGACCTGGCAAGTTTCATGGTAAATGCCCTATACAGGTGTACCATTTATTTTCTTTTATATTTACTGTAACCTTTCTTTCTTTTCTTTTCCCTCCCCTCCCCTCCCCTTCCTTTTGAGACAGAGTCTTGCTCTGTTGCCCAGGCTGGGGTGCAGTGGTGCAGTGTCGGCTTACTGCAACCTCCGCCTCCTGGCTTCAAACGATTCTCCTGCCTCAGCCTCTGGAGTAGCTGGTACTGGTGTGCACCACCATGCCCTGCTAATTTTTGTATTTTTAGTAGAGATGGGGTTTCACTATGCTGGTCAGGCTGGTCTCCAACTCCCGACCTCATGATCCACCCGCCTCAGCCTCCAAAAATGCTGGGATTATAGGCATGAGCCACAAGCTACCGTGCCTGGCCTCTTTCTTTCTCTTTCACTATGCTGGTCAGGCTGGTCTCCAACTCCCGACCTCATGATCCACCCGCCTCGGCCTCCAAAAATGCTGGGATTATAGGCATGAGCCACGAGCTACCGTGCCTGGCCTCTCTCTTTCTCTTTCTCTTCCTTCCCTCCTTCCTTTCTGTTCTGTTCTGTTCTGTTCCATTCCGTTCCATTCCGTTCCGTTCCGTTCCACTCCACTCTGCTCAAGCAATCAACCTGACCTCAAGCAGTCCTCCACTTCAGCCTCCCAAGTAGCTGGGACTACAGGCATGTGCCACCATGCCCAGCTAATTTTTTAATTTGTTGTAGAGATGGGGTCTCACTATGTTGCCCAGGCTGGTCTCAAACTTCTGGGCTCAAGCAGTCCTCCCATCTTGGCCTCCCAGAGTGCCGGCATTATAGGCATAAGCCACTGTGCCCAGCTCAGTACCTTTTCTATATTTAGATATGTTTAGGTCACAAATACCATTGTTATACAGTTGTCTACAGTATTCAGTACAGTAACATACTGTACTGTGGCCTAGTTTGTGGCCTGGGAGCCATAGGCTATACCATATAACCTAGGCATGTAGTAGGCTACCATCTAGGTTTGGGTAAATGCACTCTGTGATGTTCACACAGTGATGAAATCATCTAATGATGCATTTCTCAGAACAAATCCCCATCGTTAAGCAATGCATGACTGTACTTCTCAAGTCCCATGTAATCATGCCCTTGGCAGATGTGCTGTTTGTCTGGGGCAACTGTTCTCTGCTGCTGCCTCTTTCCTGAAATGCTTCTCTGGGCTGTACCTTCCTGGCAGGGAGCCCTCATTAGCCTTCCTGGCTAATGCTGCCCTTGAAATATTGACATGAACCTGCTTTCAAGGGTCTGGAGTGTTTTAGGGAAGGAGCACCACACTTCTGACCGTAGGTCCAGGTAGAATGTGTTCCTACTATGTGAAACAAGAGGACTCTGCTCATTTCTTCTCTCCCTGTCTTGATAAATTTGGGGAAGATCTCAATGAACAAGTGTCACTCTAGTTTCCATATATTATAGATAAGCTGTTCTGCTAAACTGAAGCTGCCTTATGTGGGATAAAAAATGGCTGGGCTCAGGGGGTTGGAGACGCTGTGGACTGTAGGGGAGCCATGACCTCCTTTACTTTGGGGACTGAGAAGCATGGGCCCACCGCCCTATGGAGCAGCTTCCCTCCTGCTCAGCAACTGTTAGGCCTTTCGTTGGGTTTGGGCCTGAGGACTTCCCTGTCTGAGACCCCTGAGTCTAGTTGGTCAGCAGTCCCACATGTGTTTCTGGGGTCCTAAGAATATTTATTTAAAAGTATTATCTATTTAGGATTAAGGGGCCTTTTCTTTGGAGTGTTTGTTCTCTGAGTGGGTGCTTAGCACCTGAAGTGCTGTTTGTAAAGGACATGGGTTGGTGTCCCTAAGCATTTCATAATGGGTGTGGGTTGAAAAGCTTCTCTGGTGATTTTTAAAAGGTTACCTTTCATCTATATCAGAGGTTCTCAGAGCGTGGCCTCCAAACCACCAGTATCAGCATTACCTGGAAACCGGTTAGCAATGTGAATTCTTGGGCCCCACCCCAGACCTACTGAATCAGAAACCCTGGGGACTGGGGGCAGTTCTTTGAGCTTTAACAAGCCCTCCAGGTGATTTTGATATGCCTTGGAGTTTGACAGTCACTGTCCTAAGTGGTCAGGAGGCATGGATGTCAGGTGAGTATTTCTCTTCTGTGACAGGCCAGAGGACACACCTTCAGTATGATCATTCAAGAGATATGTTAGTATCTCTTACTTTGGGAGGCCAAGGCAGGTGGATCACTTGAGGTCAGGGGTTCAAGACCAGCCTGGCCAACAGGACAAAACCCTACCTCTACTAAAAATACAAAAATTAGCCAGGCATGATGGCTCGCGACTGTAATCCCAGCTACTTGGGAGGGTGAGGCACGAGAATCGCTTGAACCCAGGTGGCAGAGGTTGCAGTGAGCCAAGATCGTGCTACTGTATTCCAGCCTGGGTGATAGAATGAGACTATGACTCAAAAAAAAAAAAAAAAGGTGATATGTTAGTATCTCTTAAAGTACTGTCGACTAAGTACCTTCTGCTGAATCATTGAGGGATACCTATTAAATATGTATATACTGTGGTCCCATTTCAGTTTTTCTGAATCAAAACCTTTGAGGTTGGTGACCTGGGATTGTGCCTATTCAGCATGCTTCCTATGGGCTTCTTTCAGCCAGTAAATTTTAGAAATAACCTTCCTATTCAACATATGGTATTTGGACCAGCAGCATGTTCATTACCTGGGAGCTTGTTAGAAATGCAGAATTTTAGGCTCCACCCCAGACACTTAATCAGAACCTGTATTCCCAATATGATCACCAGGTGATTCATACACACATTAACATTTGAGAAGCATTGCCAAGGGCCATATGCTTGGAGCACTTGCTCTGTGTGGGCTGCTGATTCATAGTTTAGTCAACACATCCTCGAGTGGAACATGTCATTCTAGGGTAGACCAAGAGCTCTTAAAAAAGTGCTAGTGTCCCACGGGTCCTGATTCAGACATCCTGAAGCTTGTCCAGGATGTGATTAACAGGGTAACAGATGTCTTTTCAAAGCACTGGAGAGCTGATCCACACCTAACGAGTGTCAGATCGAAGGCCCCATGTGGATCTCTTCTTGTGGGTCTTACAACCACTTTAAGAAGGGAAGTCCACTTGACCGCCCTTCCAAACTGCTTTTTTGTTTTCCCAGAGGAGATAGGTAGGCAGTCTCACCAGTTTAGATGATACCTACCATCTAGCTCAGAGAAGCAGAGATTCAGGATTCACATGACTCATTCTTTTGTTGCTAGTTTTATGTAGCTTTCCAGAAAGGTCTGCCACTGTCCTTTATACCTTAGTGTGAGTTGAGGATAATTTATCTTTCCTTTGGACCTTGACACTTTAGAAGGGAAAGCTTGACAATGTGTGCTATGACAGGCTCTAGACTTCCATCAAAGGAACATTAGGCATCAAAAGCAGATGAAAAGGTATTGAATTTGGTGGCGGGGGAGGGGCTTTCTAGGAACCCACAAGAAATTACTGACTTGTTTCTCTTTTATATTTCTGGGAGGAAAATGATTGGGCCAAATGGTCTCTGGGGCTTTTTCCATTACTGGAAATTCTTTGGAGTATTTGTTGAGCATTCACTCTGTGCTAGGTCCTGTGCTGTACATTGAGGGGATAAAAATGTAAACTGATGCTTCTACCTGTCTCCCAGAATGGGGTGGAAAGGGAGACAGAGACATCAGCCCCTTTCTGAGGTCCAAGAGATACTCTCCTCCTGTCACTCCGACGTGTCCTGATGGTAACTCAATTGTAAAGGAAACTTCCATTCTTATTGGTGTGAGTAAACTCATTCATGCATTCATTCAACAATTATTTTTTAATGTCTCCTACCTGTAGACAATTGTTTCTGAAATTTGTTTTTAAATTTGAATATGAAAATGATCTTTCTTAAGAGCACCTGTTTCAAAGATAAGTTTGTAAACTTTCAGACTAGTTGGAACATTATTGTGAATAAAGCACTGATTAGAGGAGAAGAAATGGGCTGTTTTCCCTCTAGTTTTCCATAGGACAGTTTGAGAGAGGTCAAGCTGAAGTTTTAATTGAGGAGGGTTTTTCCATCAGTCAGCACTGGACACTCATGAAATAGAGTGACCTCCCCCACTCAACACACACACACCTGGAACTGGTGAAGGAAAGGTCAGATGTCATTGCCAAGGGCTTTGAGAAGGGACCTGGACTTGGTGGCTTCCTACAGTACTTTCCAACCTTGAGATTCTGTGAGGAACAGAGGGCTGTGTGAGATTCATCTCAGGGACTGTGGTTTCTTTTAACATAACATCTTCATGGCTTATTTCATCATGTTTCTGCACAAACATTATGAGTAGAAGGGCTTGCATTTGCCCTTCTAATTTTCTCTCCCAAGTGAAAAGACACTGGGCATATGGTTCAAACACAATGGACTGATAGAAAACATGAAACTTAGAATGTAGCAGATATCTCAAAGATAACAACTAAGAAAAATTACAGGCACTTTCTCCCCTAAACTGGACTAAGGACTTAGAGTTGCAGTGAATCCCAGAAAGTATTAGGCTTCTCATTAACCTTTCTCCAAGTTACCTAAACCATATCACAACCCACAACTAAGGGAGATGTTGGAGGTGGCATGAGAGCCACGTGCTACATTAAACCCTATGCCAGGGTAGAAAACTGAGAGCTTAGAATAATTTAGATCAAGTCACCCTCTTATTTAAAGAGTTCAAGCAAAGCCAAACTTTGTTACACCATTCCCTATTTGTATTCTGAAGATTCAAGAGGCTCACAAATGCTGCTCCTATAATTTGGGTACCTGTCACCAACATGCATGGACCTAGTCCAAACACTACTTGGTGTTAGTAATGTGTTGTCAGAGAGTCAAGTAAGCAATTGTCATTTTCCATAAAAATTAATTGTTTAAAATTGATCTCTAGCTACATTTTCATTTTTTAAATCAAAACTTTAAAGAAACCCATAGTTGGCAGTATTGCCCAATAGCTGAGAGAGCAGGCTGTAAAGTCAAACAGATCTCAGTAAGAACCTTTAGTTTTGCTTCTTTCTAGTGGTGTTAGCTTAGGCAAGTTATGCATCTTCTCTGAACCTCAGTTTCCTCATCTGTAAAGTGGGAATAATTGTAATACCTATGTCACAGGGTTGTTGTAAGGAATAGTGAGATAATAATCATAACGTGATGGAAGAGTGCCTGACTCATAGTTAAGTGCCTCATTAAGATTGCTATTTTTATACCTGATTTTTCCATAGTGGGGCTTGAGAGTGTGGACCTGTGGTCCTAGCATTCTGAGGTTAAAAGTAGAAGCTCTATGAATCTCAAGGTTTTTACAGTCTAGGATCATTCCCTCATTCAGTCATTTGTCTATCCAACAAATATTTATTTAGCACCTACTCTCTGCCAGGCACTATGGTAGCAGTCAGACAATAATCAATTTACTGAGCCCATGTGTAATTATTGGTTGGGATACATGCCAGGGAGGAGGCAAACCATGGGCAGTGATGGGACATGCTGGTATGGGGGGGACCTACTTTGATGGGGTAATCTGAGAAGGACTTTTTGAGCAGGTGACATTTAAGCTGGGTCCAAAGAATGAAAAAGCTCTTGTCAGGCAAAGAATTACTGATCCTTTCATTAGCACATAAGGTAGAAACGATTTCACCAGAAGGACTCTAACCAAATTGAGAGCTCCAGCTTTCTTCTCATCTGTATAAGAAGTAGACCTCGCTAGCATCTGGGAGGGAAGGTTTTGCTCATTGTATTGTATACGGTGGAGGGTTCAATTATATCAAACTTCTCTAGAGCCCAGCATTTTCAGGGGTGTTGTACCACCAGGGACAGTTTCCCACCTCAGTGGAAGCTGGCAGGAAGTTGCAGGAAGTTATCTTATGAAAAGAGAGCGAGCCTTCAGTCCAGATCTGCGATAAAAATCTGCCTTTGCTGCTTCCTAATTCAGTGAGTTTAGGCAAATTAAATGATCTCTGAATCTCAGTTTCCTCTTCGGTAAAATGTGAGTGTGGTTGCTGTTGTTATCAGGATTGAAACTGAAATGAAATAGCCATAGAAAACATTCAGCCTAGTGCCTAGTATACTGTAGGCACAGAGTAAAGCACATTTTCCTGTGGGGCTGTGTATTTAAAACAGTGAAAATCGATTCCTCACTTTCTAACCCATGTGGTAGGAAAAGACATCTTTGGCATAGGTGGTAGCTTTAAAACAGGTCCACAAATTCTTTGACACCCCTTCCATCCACAAACAGAGTCGAATTCCCTTCTCCTTGAAAGTGGGCTTTCCTGGGTCACTCACGCCTGATGAGTAGAATGCGGTGGAAGTGATGCTGGATGAGTTCTGAGGTTGCGTTGGAAAAGCTAATACAGCTTCCATCTGCTCTCTCTCTTGGTAACCCCCATCTTGAAAGCATGTTGTAGAAAAGCCAAACAGCCACATGGAAAGGCCTCTTACAGATGATGTTCAAGCTACAGCCCCAGGTGAGATCTCAGCCAAGGGTCAGCATCAGCTCAGGAGGTTGAGGCTGCCGTGAGCCGTGATTGAAACACTGCACTCTGGCCTGGGTGACAGAGAGAGACTCTGTCTCAATCAATCAGTCAATCAATCAATCAATCAAATAACGTTCCAGAAAAGTCAGTTAATAAAAAGTCAGCATCACCCACCAGATATGTGAGTGAATGAGCCTTCAGATGATTCCAGCCCCCAGCCTTTGAATGACTCGAGTGAGCCAGAGTCGACCAGAGACAAGCTGCCCCAACCAAGCCTTGCCCAAGCTGAAGATTTGTGAGCATAATAAATGCTGTCATTGTTTTATGCCCTGAGTATTGGGGTTGTTTGCTACACAGCAACAGATAACTAGAATAGCACACTTCTCTGTCTTGGTCCAACCCACCCCCTGCCATAGTGTCTCTCCCACCACTGTGGACCCAGAGTAGCAGAGATATTAGGAAGGACACTGTACCATAGTGAGATCTTATTTCTTCCACGAAAATCCTGCAAAATCTTAAGCAAGTAGCTCCTCCTGTGGAGCCTCAGTTCCCTCCTGTGTGTAGTGAGTTTGAATTAAATACTCCCTAAGGCATCTGCTAGTCCCAAGGTCATGTAGGAAACTAATATGAAAATGGGAAAAGTTGCAAGATTTAGGTATTTTGCATTGTAGGCCTAAGTTTTGCATGCAGTGGCATAGAAACCCAATGTTCTCTAAGAGCCATCTTTACGAATTTTCAATTAAAGAAAACATAGTCTAAGCATTTTTTTTTTTTATTTCAAAGGGAGATTTTATGTGTCTTGAGACCTCCACGTGAACCATAAAATGAGCTTGGTTGGAACCTTGCAGGCCTGTCCTGATCCAATTGTCTAGCAATTCTCGTAGAATCCTCATTAGAACCTATGCCCTGAAGAGGCCTGCAAACGTGGGGTCCCATTTAACACCTGCAGTTCTCTTAAAGTTTAAACAAAGACTGGCAGGCCGCAGGCTAACAGAGTTTTAAGCCCCCATCTGTTGGGTGGTTTCTGGCAGATGGTCTTTAAAAGAGGCTGTGTGTTTTATCATTTCAGTTTCTTCTGAAGAGGGATTTAAAATCAATTTAGGGGTCATGTTCAGGGACTTTGTCAAAAGTACAGGCTCCACGTCAAACAGGAATCTGTCCTCAGGGGCTCACTAATGACAAAAGGAAAGTGATCCGGGCTGTTCCGTGGATTCTTGTTCCCATCTCCTTCCTTTGTGGAGGGGATAGCTTTTCTTTTGAAGTCTGTTGCTTCCTTCATTTAGTCTTTAATTTTATACCACCAAGGTGAGTACAACTCTGTCTTGTGCATATAACTGACTGTGGTATGGGAGACTTCCCTAATGAGCAAAGGCCGGTCTGAAAAGTGTTGGCTTCCAGGTTTCCAAGTCGAACATCATACTCTAAATGAAACAGAGGAAATTCTCATTAAGGGGAACTTGTGGGTAAGCTTTGGCAGGAAGAAGAAATGAAAAATTGTAGAAACTTTAGAGATCTCAGCTAGCTTATGCATTATCAATATGGAAAATGGATTGTTGCTTTTTCCATCCCCGCTCCTACCCATATATAGGGAAATCGTGAAACTCAACATCAGAAAAGGTAAATACCAAGAGCCCAGAAAGAGCACAACTTGTTTTTCTTGGTCTGTTTAAGGCTGCTGAGATTGAATTGTATCCCTGGGATATTGGAGTTTTTCTTATCTATTGCCTAGAGCCTGGCCATTATTGTGATATTTGGCTGAGATGTTGCCAAAGTACAAGAAGTGTTTGTCATTATGAGCCCTTCACTGAAAGGTAGCTGGCAAAAGAAGGGCCTTCGTTGCTGGCCTTTGCAGCTGTCATTTTGGTAGGGGCCGCAGCTGTGTGTAGGGAAGGCTCTTGCTCGGGGCTGCTCTAGGTGTCTTAGAGCAACAAAAAGGAGGGAATAAGCTCTTCAGGTTGTAGTCCCAGTTTGGATTGCAACCTAGTGTATCCTTGCTCACCTGGCTAGAATGGGAGAATAAGTGAGGTTTGGTGTGCCAGAGTCTCCTGCCAGGGGTTCCCTGGCTCTGAGCAGTGGTTGCTGGCTTCTGTTGGTTAGATCACTGGACTAATGGGTCAATGCCTAGTGTTGGATCCCTGGCTAGGGGGAGAATCTGACATACAGATATAAAGCCTGTAGAGGAAATCCGAGCCAGGAACGACCTTGTCAATCAATTGGCCTAACTGCTTTCTATTATGAATGTAGAAACTAGGTCCACAGCCATTGAGTTCTTCCCCCACAGCCTGTAGTAGAGACAGGGCCACCCATCTCTTCTCTCAACTCCAGCTCAGGTCTCAGTCCAGGTCAAGCAGCCTATGAACTCAGGCCCTTGGTCACAAGGATGTTCAGAGGAGGGCTTAGCATCATTCGCTAAGTGGGAAAAGCAATGTAGAGTGCTTGCCCTGCTGATGTTTACCAGCAAGACCGCCTTAGAGTTAAGATGGCATCTCACCTAATGGACCTGTCCCAGCATTTTCCCTCCAGAAAGAGGGCCTTGGACAAGATGAAGCTCCCTGCCCTGTTTACCCACAGTCATGCAGGCCCTGCCTGAGGTGAGACTGAACAGAAGTGAAGGCTGTCGTGAGTTGGAAATGGCCCCCATTCCCAGGGAAGCCCTGTGAGCAGTAAAGTTGGTGTGATGGAGGCCGATATGCTCATTGATGTGCTGGGAGGCAGAGTTCAGGTTTCATAATTGAAATGTTCAGATTTTTTCATGGGTGAGTGAAACCTTCTCAGCCCTAGCACTTTGGGTAAGTAATTCCCTCTCCCCAGCTCCTCTTCTTGACCCCATTTGGACCCCAGCCATGTGACTGCCAGCCTTTACCCACTAGGGTCGCTCTGAAGCTGCAGCTTGGATCCCATGTCAGAGTCTATCTATGTGGCACCTTCGACTTGCCCCAGAGACTTTTATAAGGGAATGGAGGCCAAAGAGGCTTTTGTCTTGGAAGAACCATCACAAATGACTCTCTAATTCTAAGAAAGGGGTTGAGCTTGGTAGCTGTCAGCTTCTCATTGACTAGGTGATGTCACCAGCAGAGACATGGGCTGGTTCACTTCAACAACCAAGCAGCTCAACTTAAAAGCTCAGAATGGATCTGACCTCTTTTCCAGATTGTTTTTGTGAAGACTGATTAGCTGCAGTATGCAGATTATATAAATTTATTTTAATACACATTATGTTTTAGAGCAGTTTTAAGTTCACAGCAAAATTTAGTGGAAGGTACCAATATTTCTCATATATCCCCGGCTCTCACAATGCTATCAACATCCACACCAGCGTGGTATAATCTGTAACAATTGACAGACCTATGCTGACACAGCGTTATCACCCAAAGCCTATAGTTTACATTAGGGTTCACTTTTGGTGTTGGGCACTCACCATTATAGTATCATAGAGAGCAGTTTCGCTGCCCCCAAATCCTCTGTGGTCCACCTATTTATGTGCCCCACCCTTACCCCTAACCCCTAGCAACCACTCATCTTTTTCCTCCATAGTTTTCCATTTCTAGAAAGTCATACAGTTGGAATTATACAGTCTATAGTCCTTTCAGATTGGCATCTTTCACTTAGTAATATGCATTTAAGTATCTTCTATGTCTTTCATGGGTTGATACATTTATTTTATATTTTTTTTATTTGATACTTTTTATTTTATTTTATTTTATTTTATTTTATTTTATTCTGAAACAGCCTTGCTCTGTCGTCCAGGCTGGCATGCAGTGGCACAGTCACTGCTCACTGCTACCTCTGCCTCCTGGGTTCAAGCGATTCTCCTGCTTTAGCCTCCCGAGTAGCTAAGATTACAGCATCCACTACCACGCCTGGCTAATTTTTGTGTTTTTAGTGGAGACAGGGTTTCACTATGTTGGCCAGGCTGGTCTCAAACTCCTGGCCTTAAGTGATCTGCCCACCTTGGCCTCCCAAAGTGTTGAGATTACAGGCATGAGCCACCATGCCCAACCTGATAACACATTTCTTTTGAGTGCTGAATGATATCCCATTATCGGGATGTACCACAATTAAATAAATTTTTAAAGATCAAATACTCTGTTAGTGTGATTTGTCTGTTTTACTTGACACTTAATATCGGCACTGTTCGTAACCATTCAGAATCTAATACTTCTCATTCCTTTCAATAGTCCTATGAAGCAAGTAGGAATTGTCATGGTCCAAAGATAAGAGAACACAAGGATACGTAACTGTCTTTCTGTCTGTCTGTCCCCGTGTCTAACTGTTCCTCTGACTGTTCTCATGTCTGTCTTTCTGACTTCCCTCTGTTTGTCTCAGTGACTGACTATCCATCTCTCTCTCTCTTTGCTATCTTCCCTTCTTTCATTCCTTCCTTCTTTCTTCCTTTTTTTCATTGAGTAAATGTCCACTCTCCTACTACATGGAAAGCGTTATTTTTGTTAATTCATGAAGCTGATAGAGCTCTGTTGTACCTGTGTGGAGCATGATAGTCAAGTAAACTGGCCCTGCATAGTTAGGGACAGGAAACTTCTCAATGTCAGAAGTAGAGATTTGAAACAACAGTCTCTGACCTCACATTAGAATACGGTAGCTCTCTGAAGTTCTACTAAACTAGAGAATGAGTATGTATGGTATAGGCATTCAATCAATGTTTGTTGAATTGAATGCAATAAAAATGATAAAAGTGACATTACAAGTGCATTTTTGAAGTCTTCATTACATGTACTGGAAGGTGTCTTTGGCATTTTATCCACATTTCTAGTTGCATCCTTAGTGCCTGGCACACATGATAGAGTTTCTCGTAATGCCGTGGTATGTATCACTGGCTATAGAGTCAAAACCCATGCTTGCCTCTAATTATTTGATTTTAATGGGGGTGTGGGGAGTGAACTCATGTTGAAACAGTCATTGATATGCGCTTGTTATTCATAATACACATCTCATAAAATCTTTTAACAGTAACACAAGGCAGAATTTTCATCTTCATTAAATTTTGTAACAGATGAGAAAAAGGAGGCTCAAATATATTAATCTGCCTCAGTCATATGCCTTGTGAGTGGTAGAATGGAAATATAGATCCAAGTTTATCAAATGTCACAAACCATGTTACTATGTTTTGTTTTGTTTTGTTTTGTTTTGAGACAGATTCACACACTGTCGCCCAGGCTGGAGTACAGTGGCACAATCTTGGCTCACTGCAACCTCTGCCTCCCAGGCTCAAGCAATTCTCCTGCCTCAGCCTCCCAAGTAGCTGAGACTACAGGCACGTGCCACCACACCCAGCTAATTTTTGTATTTTTAGTGGAGATGGGGTTTCACGATGTTGGCCAGGATGGTCCCGATATCTTGGCCTCGTGATCCACCCACCTTGGGCTCCCAAAGTGCTGGGATTAGAGGTGTGAGCCACTGGCGCCCGACCTATGTTCTTTTTTTTTTTAAAGAGAGACTGTCTTGCCCTGCTGCCTAGGCTGTAGTACAGTGGCATGATCATATCTCACTGCAGCCTCAAACTCCTGGGCTCAAGTGATCTCCCTGCTTCAGCCTCCTGAGAATCTAGAACTACAGATGTGTGCCACTATGCCTGGCTATTTTTAAAGATTTTTTTGAAGAGACAGGGTCTCACTATGTTGCTCAGACTGGTCTTGAACTCCTGGTCTCAAGTGATCCTCCTACATTGGCTTCTCAAAGCACTGGGATTACAGGCATGAGCCACCGTGCCTGGCCAATATAATAATGTTCTTTTCTCCCTTCTCTGCACATCTTTGAAATCAGATATCCTAGAAATTATTGTTTTGCTATTTTTGGATTTGGATTATCAATAGCAAATATCCTTGCGTGTTCTGACTATGGTTTCATTCTGAGTTTCATGAAACTCTAAGCATAAAACTTTAAATCACCAAGTAGAGCAAATGGTTCATGCCATGGTGTTCCTATCATGCTTCAGCTTTAAGTTGAGGCCACTCTTGAACTGATTCAATCTCTGTGGAGGGTAAACAAGTCTCCTTTCAAGAGTCCTTGTTTGAAATTTCACTTTTTCATTTGACTGTCTTTTCCTACATTGAAAAACCCTAAGATCCACATATTCAAAACATGTCTCATATTTCTCTTGGTCCTAAAAACCTGGGTAACCTCCTCTAAATATGACCAGAGATGGATTCATGGGCTGTGTTATCACCACCCAGTAGTTCTGAAGTGACCACAAAGTAGTAGATGGCCACATAAAGTTACAGAATTTTCCCAGTGGGCTCATAAGCTAAATTATGCTATCAAGACATAAATGTGGAAGGCTATTTTATGATAAAAAGTAATGATACATACAACATGAGCATGATTCTTCTGCAAAAAGGGCATACAAATTTATAATATGTCGCTTACTTTTCAAGTGTCCATTTGGTCCTTCTCTTTCCATTGATATGGACTCCAGGGTCCATGGGGGCTGGGACTATTTGGTGTGATGCTCAGTTTTGTGTAACTAGGTGCAGCACCTAGTTACAGTGCAAGAACAGAGCAAGGGCTCAGGTAGTATTTGATGAATAATTGAATGAGTATAATATAACATGATCTCCCTGACCTGAGGCACATGAAAGCTACTGCCAAAGCCATCTTTCTAGCTTGCTGTTGCTGATGATCTCTATCCTTTTTCACTCCTCTCATACCAGGATCTGGGTTTCAAGGCCCAAATTAGGCCCACCAGGCTTACATTTTTGCTCTTGCTTGCTCTTGTGCCTGTTGTTCTCCCTCTCACCTTGGCTCAGCTATCCTCATCATGGCCTGACTATTCTTCCAAGGTCTAACTTCTACTACAACTCAAACCATTTTCCACTCTCCATGCAGGCACATGTGTTATTCTCAGGAACCATCCCAAAATGTGTCCTAGTAGTGGAGGCTCAGGGAGGTTTATGTAAAAGAAAACAGACATCAGATTGGGAAGGATGGTGAAGGTAACGCTTCCCAATAGACTTTCCTTTTCTGGGCAAGCCATGTTCATGGCAGATGCGTACCACCTGCTTGTTGTATTCTGGATTCCCTAGTTTTTCAGTTCTTTTCTAAAACAATGCAAGAAATGAATGCAAAGTTATCACTGTGCTTTGCCCACTGTGGAGCCCAGAGGACTCACTGCTGCCCATAGCCAAGAGATTTTGCTTCTCGTGGTGTCACTTAAGATTGTAATTAACATCTTCTTAGCTGCCATGCTGCACTGCTAGCTATACAGAGCTTGGGGCAATCATACATCCAGACCTATTTTTTTAATATATATGAAATGTTGTAAAAGCACCAACTGCAGTTTTCCAGAACACATTCTATAGTTGTATAGAGAATAGTTTTACATTTGTTTTTCAAAAGTAATTCACATTCATCAAAGCATAATGAAAAAATACAAATATAACTAAGCTACCTATAATTAAATCATGCAAAGATATCTACCCCTAAGATTTTCATGTATAGCCTCCCAATCTATGTTTTGTGCATTTATCTCTACCTAGCACCTATATATTTTCACAACATTAGATCACATTGTTTATACTGTTTTATGACCTGCCTTTTAAAATTAATATATTTGTAAAAAATCCTTCTACATCAACACATAAATTTCTACAAAATGCTTTTACTGGATAAGATTTTATTTTAAGGATGCCCAAAGTATATGCAACCTGTCACATACTGTTAAACATCTAATTCTTTGTAATCTTTAGGTGTTACCAAGTACTGGAACAAGGAACGTCACTGGGTCTAAATATTTGCACCTATTCTCTGTTACTTCCCTGGGATAGTCAAAATTAGCAATTCAATTAATAAAAAATATTTTAAGACTTCTGATACATAAATTTTAACAAGTATTAAATTTCATCCTGTGTATGGCTTAGATCATTACAAATGTTGACTCTATTTTCTGTGATACCAGTTATCGCTACAAATTCAATAAGCATTTTTTCTATGTCTTGTCATTGATTTTTTAAAAGTGTTCAGCACGATAAAATCACTCATTCTATAAATATTTGCCAAAAGTCAACACTACATAAGGCACTCTGCTAGATACTGGGGTAACGGGAGTAGAAAATCAAGAGTGTGTAAGCCTTAATCTTGGTCCTCTTTTATTTACTTACTATAGGAAACATTGCTTCATTAATAAATAATTCTAAGCATTATTTTTATTAAACTTGTTCCCTTGTTTCCATTTTTTAACATACTAAAATATAAGTTACTTTGTCAAATTTTAAAATGCACTGTCAAAATGGAAATAAGGGTAATTTGGCATGAACATGGCTTGCTTTATTTCCACCCTGGATTTTAAAAAAAATGACACATGGTTATTTTAGTCCATTAGAAAAATTCAGAAAAGTATAAAGAAGAAAATAAATGACTCATAACCGGACCATTCAAAGGCAATTACTGTTAATTGTTGTATTTCCTTCCAGGCATTTTCTTTGTATATTTTTCACATAGTTAGATCATACTATATATGTAATTTTCCAAGCATATAATGTAAATATTTCCCTATGTTATCAAAAACCCTTTGAAAACATTATCTCTAATGGCTCTATCATATTCCATAATGGAAATGAACTACATATATACAGTTTGATCATTAATAGTAAAAGCTCTGGTGTAAGACTTCCTGGGCTCTAATTCTGATGCTGTCATGGGCTGCCTTGGGGTTTTGAGCAAGTTACTTTTCGATGGCTCAGTTTTCTTACATGCAAAATAGGGATGATTAGAATCTGTAACTTATAAGATTTTTATAAGTGTATTAGTTCATTCTCATGCTGCTATAAAGAACTGCTCCAGACTGGGTAATTCATAAAGGAAAGAAGTTTAATTGACTCACAGTTCTGCATGGCTGAGGAGGGCTCAGGAAATTTATAATCATGGCAGAAGGGGAAGCAAATATGTCCTTATTCACATGGCAGCAGGAGAAAGAAGTGCCGAGCAAAGGGGGAAAAGCTCCTTATAAAACCATCAGATCTCACGAGAACTCATTTGCTATCGTGAGAACAGCAGCATGGGGGTGACTGCCCCATGATTCAATTGCCTCCCACTGGGCCCCTCCCATGACATGTGGAGATTATGGGAACTACAATTCAAGATGAGATTTGGGTGGGGACACGGTCAAACCATATCAATAAAGAATATATGGGATAATTCAAATAAAGCTTAAACTAGCACCTCGTACATAATAAGTGTGCAATAATAATTATTACTACTACTCTTACTACTACTATTACTATTATTTTCTAAATAATTTAACCTATTGCTAGATATTTAAGTTGTTTCCAACTAAGATAGCATTTATTATTATAAAATCACTGAAGGCTGTGATTGTTCACAAACACTTTCATAACTTTTCAATATTTTCTTAGGAGAGAATCAAAGTCAAAAGTATGGACACTTAAATATTGCCTAAATTAGTTATCTGTCCCTATCTACAGGATAGTGAATTGTTCTTATTCTAAACAGGGGAATGGTATATCCAAATCAGAACACCCTGTCGGGCTTTCTCGTGTCTCGTCCTCTCCTTACCCATTTCCATTCTCCCCACAACTCCTAGATGACATGTGAGAATCAGAATCTCTGGGACATTTGAAACTCTTACCCTTTTAATTTCTTTATGTGCAAAATGAGAATACCAATACCTTTTTCATAGGGTTGTTGTAATAAAAAAATAAAATGATCCATGTGCATAGTAATTTACACATACTTATTGTTAGTCATTATTACATTATTATTTAAAAAACATTAAATTTACAATTCATACTTCTACCAGGAATGTATAAGATTATCTATCTCATTGCCCTCAGCAGTGCTGAGCATAATTATTTTAAAATGTATTTTAAGTTGTATTTAAATTACTAAAATATCTATTAAATTTATTTAAATTATTAAAGTGATTTTAAATATTTTCTAATTCAATAAGTGAAAAGTAGTATTCCAGTATTCTAATTTTATTTTCTATGATTACCGTTAGAGTTTGTTTTCAAGTATTTATTGGCCATTGATATTTGGATATTTGTGTGTGTGTTTATGTGTGTTTCAGAAAGAGAGAGAAAAAGAGATCAGGAGCTATATTTATTTTTACAGGTGTCTTTGTTTTGTAATTATTTTCTTGTTGAGCACGGAGGAAGAAGTTGCTCATTTGATAGTAAAAATATTATCTTTAACCTGACCATGTCTTATTCTAGTTTCGTCTCCCTTTGGTCAATGTATATTTCTAAAGGCTTCCGTGCCATCTGATTAATGATCTGTTTTAGAGTTTTGTCCAAGAGCACTGTTAAACTTATAGATCTGTGGTCCCCGAACTTTATCTTTTTTTCATGTTAAAAAAAATCTGAAAACATTAGCCAGTCTCTTCTCTTTAGGACAACATGAAATCTCCATGATTACTCAGAGCAGATGGGGATGGAGATGGTCTGCAGCACCTTTTCTTGGGACTTGAACATGGTTGAGGGATAATGAATGTAAACAGCACAGATTGCACAATTGCCAAGTCAATGAATCTTGGACAAACGGCTAGAAGGAGGCTGAGTCCTGGGCCCAGTGCTGGATCTCTACCCTGTCTTGCTGCTTATTCTCCAAGTCCTCTCATTGGGCCCCTAACTTGCTTTTCCATGCCTCAGTTCTCACCTTGGGAAACTGATGTATGCTTTGCTGGCTCCTAGACTGACAGCTTTTGTAGGCATTACAAGCAACTCCAAGTTCAGGCCATCTACTGTTGGCCCCTCTGATGTTGGTCAGTGGTCTGCCAGGATCTACAGGCCACAGGCTCAGCAAGTCCAAGCTCCCATTGCCTCTGTTTTTCAAGACAGCCCCTCCAACCCCTCCTGTTGTTGCCTGCACAGCCCTGAAAACCTGCCGGGTCTTGGTGGGTGTGTCTGGATTGCAGATCTTCCCCTTCTGCCTACAAAGTGTATGTTTCCCTCATAGGCATCACATGACTCTTCCCTGAAGTTTTAAAACTCAGAACTCTCAATGGCTGGGCACACATTTTGCCCAGCATTGTATTTTCTATAATAATAATATAAATCACATTGACTGAACACTTACTCTAGCTGGGCATTGTGCTAAGTGCTTCATAAGCACTCTCTCATGGCATCTTCAAGGCAAGCACGTAAGGTTGCTTCTGTTATTGTTCTCATGTTACGTAACAGGAAAGCGAAGGCTGAAGAAGTTAAACAGTTTGCCTGAAGTCACGTAGGTGCTAGTAAGTGTTGGAACTGTGAGTTGAGTTCAGGCCAGCCTGACATCTCAGCCCGTGATCTCAATTCCAAGACAACATGGTACCATCTGGGATTCCCCATCTGGCCTCCTTTTCCCTTAATCTAGTTTGCAGCCCCTTTTATAAAATCCATATCTCTTGCCACAGATCTCTGTTAAACAAGGACATTTCAAAGCTGTACGAAGACCTGGCTGCCATTTCGTTCTGCTGGGTGATACCGGCAGATCCTGATCCTGCTATACTTCATGTATGACTTCCAGGGAGAATGGCTGGGTTACTCTTCTTCAGTGCCCGCTTTCAGGGAGAGTTCCCCACCAGCCAATTGTGTATCTTCCTCTTGGGTGTCATGTTACCTATTTGCTCTGAGTGAATTTCCTTCTACTTACTTCCTAGCCTCTTTCCAATTCCCTGGAAGGCTGCTTCATATTCTAGTGCTTCTCTCTGTTGGTCTTATATTCACTCCACTTACATCAATCCATGAAGGTCAGGAACTCTAAGTCTTTATCTTTGGGGTCTCCCTTGGTCTATTCAGGCTGCTTTGAAGAAAACTCTATAGACTAGGTAGCTTAAAAACAATAGAAGTTTATTGTTCACAGTCCTAGAGATTGGGAAGTGCAAGATCAAGGTGCCAGCAGATTGAATATCTGGTGAGGGCCTGTTTCCTGATTCACAAACAGTGCCTTCTTGCTGTGTCCTCACATGGTGGAAGGGGTGAGGGTTCTCTTTGGGCCTTTTTTCTACGGGCACTATCCCATTTATCAGAGCTCTGCCAAAAGCCTGACCTCTCAAAGGCCTCACCTCCTAATACCATCACTCTGGGGAGTAGGTTTCCACATGTGAATTTTGGGGGCACCATAAACATTCAGTCCACAACACTCCCTAACAGTCAGCCAATAAACACGTCTTCCTCAAGTCTTTTCACCCCAAGGGTGAGTTAAACCTAGTATAGATACAACTGCTACTTACCTCAGGGAGGAAAACTGCACAGTTCCACAAGTGTGGACAGTGAGGAAGCCATGGCTGGAACTTCTGGAGTTTGTGACAATAGTTCTTGGCTCCCCCTGCCCATTTCAGAGTCTGGGACCCCAGGGTAGGTGGAAAAGTCACTTTTGCATCTTGTTTTATTTCTCTCTCATGTTCTGACTACAGCAATTTCTTGGTAGTGGCAGATTTAATACTCACACTTTCTACTATTTGCAAGCGACCCCAAATTACATGATATGTAATAAATTGTCATTTTGCTGAGATAAGAATTTGAAAAATCTCATGCTGTGAGACTGAGTTTGGTTATAAGTCACTTAGTGAATGATTTATTGTTTTCTCCCTATTGTAGCAATGCATTTTATGGAGGTAATGATATGTTACAGCAATATTCTTGAAGATGAGGATTCCAGAAGTCTCTGGATGCATGCCGTGCAAATGACCAGAGTTTACCCTGTGTGCAAGGCCCAGGGCAAAGTGACGCCTCTCCTCTCTTCCCCTCCCATTGCTGAGTGTGAGAAATTAACAGGGAATTGACCTTACCTTCCTACAACACCTTTACAGGTCACTGACAGAACCTCCCAAGAGGTCAGGGGCGCTCTCGGTGCACAATTATAAGAGATAGATGTAGTGTTATCCAGCTAGCCCATGGTTCATTCACCTGCTCCAGATATCTTTAATGTTTAGTCCTGACTGCTTCTCTTGGGCCAAATTGCTATCGTCCTGGTGAAAATATAGATCTTTGGTTTACATTTGGAGATATTAGAGGATTTGAGGAAATATTTTCATTTTCCATCCAGAGGTTTCATGTTGTGTAAGTGCTGCCTGAATGTGGCCTACCTGTATCTAATAAAATCATTAATTCAGCAGGCCAGAAGGTTTAGTTGCTGTTATACCTGTTGCCAGCAGCTCCTCATGTCCTGATGCTGCCCAGAATCTCCAGTGACAGCAAGACCCAGGAAGTCTTGGGGAAATAGAGTGCCACTTGCAGCAAAAGAGTCCATTATCTCGAAAGCCACTCCTGGAGTCATTGCCAGAAGCAATTTCTCAGAGTTTATGCTCAGACCTTGGAAGGCTTCTCCTGCCACCATGATTGAAGGGGACATGGAAGGAGCCAAGCCATCTTGGCCAGCAAATGTCAGCAGTCATGATGAGCTCCTAATCCTGATGGGACGTCTGATATGACACTCGTATGATGACAGATGAGGCTATGCACAGCAGTTTAACTCAGTCATTTGTAATCATTACTTTTTGGCCATTCAATAACCATCTGTGAAATTATTTTCTGAGTTTCCCAGAGTAGAGAAAGGAACCAAGTTTTACCCCTTTTCTTTAGGGGAGCCTCTTGACAGTTACAAATGCCTTAAAGAAACTTTCTGAGGCACTCTCAGATCAACCCTCAAAGCCCCTATTCACCCATGTCACCTGCTTTGTCTGAGTGATGACACAGTGTTGGTGACAAGCACCAGGAACTTTCTGAGGCCAACATCTCTGTTGCCATGTAAAATGTCCCTGGGGCAAGATGCGGGGTGACAGTGCATCCTGCTCTTCTCACTGTGTGATAGTGGCCACATCTCCTGACCCAGAGCTTCCTTCTCCAGCAGTGAGCTGTGGTCCCATGTGTGCTGGCCAACAGGTGTGCAGAGACACTGACCTGTGGAGCCTGTCAGCACACTGAGAGGCTGGGCCAGACCAGGAGTGGCAGAAGCCCTCAGGCCAATTGCCTTTCACTGCAAGCAACCTTAACTGTTTACTCCAGTGGATCATACAAATATTATTTTCTGTGTGTATCATGATATGAAAAAAGGTGAGGAAGCGCTGGTTTAGCCTCTCTGATTTTTTGCTTTCCTCCTGTGTATGTTGGGATTTGTTTTTCTTATCTTATTAAACTGTTATGAGGATCAAAGGCTTATATGAAAGGGCTTTGGGAGCCCATATATTTGTGGGGTGTGTCATTGGCCACAGAGATAGAACTCTATCCCTCTATCTCTAGTTTACTTTCATTGGCTGTTTCTTTGAAAATGAGGTGGAATTCCACTTTTTTTTTCAGCCTTTCCAAGTCGTAAAATCAATGTACTGTACCTACTTTTAGGTTCAAGCACTTATATGACACTATAATTATGTATAGTCTTTGCTTCTTATGACTTCGGCAAGGCACCTACCAGAGCAGAATCTGCTTACCCCTCTGTCTACTTGTGCTGAGGATACACACTAGTGTATCTGACTCCTCCTGGTCTATCCTGCACTCACATCCCAGTAGCTCCCAAATCCCCACAGGCCTGCCCTTCCTAAGGACAGCCTTTGCTTTCTCAGAGCCTGTGCTACACTTAGTGGCAGGTTCTGGCCCAGGGGTGAGGGGATCCCGAATTGCCATGATTTCAGCATGTGTATGCCAGGGTGCAAGCTCCTTTGGTGGTTTAAAAGGACGACTTACCCTCTCTGCCCTGCAGACAAATCTCATGGGTGCAGTGGAACTCTCTCCTTCCCTTCTCCTCGATATACTTCTCAGCCAAGTGCTATCTTGTTAAGTGAGTGAAAACCAAGTCACAAACCAATATACCATAAAATGTTAACGCTGGCTTCTCTGGATGCTGGAGTTACGGGTGATATTTATTTTCTCCTTTAGACCTTCTTGATTTTTTTTCAGATTTTCTATAGTAAAACCGAAAGTGTATTTTAAATTACGTTCTAAAAGATGCACTCAAGATGTGCTGCATGAAGGCAAATAACAGCTTCCACATTCCTTCACACTTGCTAGCTCCAAATTACTGCCTCTGCCTTCAGAGCCAGGCGATTTGGAGGGGGTGGGAGCTGGGAGGGAGTGGGGAGGAGGCTGCAAGGTGGGCCATTGAATTTCCTCTTTTTAGACATCGCTCTGGCAGCTAATTCCAGGGTGCTCATCTGTATGGTGGCAGCGTGACTTTCATGTTTTCCCCAAGGTGTTTTATGGCCTTTTTCCAGTGGTACTTTGAATAACTTTCTCTCAGTAACTTCCAGATAGTGAAAAATATCAGATGATTCCTCTTTCCCCCTCTACGTTTCTTCCCTTTTTTGTTGCAACTCCATTCCTTAATAGGCATCTCCTTGCCATCTCTTTCTTCTCCTTCCTCCCTTTTCTTTTCTCTCTCTCCCTGCTCTCCCCTCCCTCTTTGCCTCTCCTCACCTCATTTTTAAAGCAAAATAGAGAGACTCTGACCTTGCTGGCCCCGGCCATGGGAGAGGGCAGGGAGTGCAAGCCAGGGCTTATCAGTGACCCAGACGGCTGCAGGAATAGTTCCTGAGGCAGTTTCAACCCTTCACTTTTCCAGAAGGTAATTCAGGTTTCAGAGCAAAGGGGAGGCTGAGGTTTAGTGGCCGGATTCCAGGCTCCTTCTCTGCAGGAAAGTTGGCCAGCAGACTGAGCATCCGAGAAAAGGCAGGAGGGTCCCTGGCAAGTCAGGTCAGTCCTGTTACAGGGCAGAACCATTTTAGGTAGCAGTTTTAGATGGCCTTCTAGGTTGATCTGGAGGGATCTCTCATCCTTAGTCAGGAGAAGGCAGCAGGCATCTATGATCTGGTCACTCCTGCTGTGTTTAATTCCCTGTCCTTGTTCTCGATTGCAATCAATGTCATCTGCAAGGGGTTCTTTGCTGGACAGTGACAGTGTGATTGGGCCATACATCAAGGTTCCTCTGTAATGCCTCACCTTTCTTGCTGGCAAATAAGGAGCCGGTGCTCCATTCTGAGAGACACTCGAGTTTGAATAGACCCCTGCCCTCTCCAGCCTCCCACCCTACCCCACTCCCTTTAACTAGTTAACTCTACTCCTCTGGTTAAAGGCCTCAGCTCAAGCATCAGCTTCTCAGGTGATCTTCACCTGGCTCTCATAGTGAAGTCAGATCCCTCATCATGTGTTCTCATAGGGTTGTGTCTATCTCCTTCACAATGGATAACAACAATCAAGATGTCAAAAGGACTTGACAGGTTGTTGGACGGCTATCTGCTGCCTTCCATGCTCTAAGCTCCTCAGCCTGGAAGCTCTAAGAGGGTAGTGTGGGGTTCTGCTCGCTAATGCAGCCCAACTGCCAAGGGCAGAGCTTGGCACATAGGAGATACTCAGTAAGTATGAATGGAATTAATGAATTAATCTTAGCTCCATCCCTTTTGGCGCCAGAACCTTGCACAAGTTACTCAACCTCTCTGAGCCTCAGTTCCTGCATTTGAAAATGGGAATAATAATCCCCACTCAGAAAATTGTGGGATTTGTGGGGCAATGATTGTAAAGCCCCCAGTATGGTGCCAGGCACCATGTGTAATAGGCACACATGAAGTATTGGTTTCTTTCTTAATGAGTTTTCCTTTTTTTTAAACATCCCAGAATATTGCAGCTTAAAGGTTTAAAGAACAAAAACATGTCTCCCTATTTCTTCTCCCTCCTCCTTTCTTTGCTACCTTCTCCTGTGGTGGGTGAGGCATAGAATGGGGGCACAGAAGATCAGATTTTGTGATTTTTTTCACTAACGAGATGACTTTGGGTGAAGCATTGTTCCTTCCAGTGTTTCAGCTTCCTTACATGTGTGATAGGAAGGCATAGATAAATAGCCTTCATAGCCCCTCCCAGCTCCCACTCTGAGTCTCTGCATGAGGTCAAGGGTAACATTGATGACCGTTGTTAACAGTGCAAGATGAATGGAAGCAACAAAGCTGATGCAGTGCCAGAGTTGGATGAAGCCAATCAGGCTGTTGGCCTATCTATTTTAATACAAGCTGAGTTTATTTTAGTAATACAGGTGAAGAGTGATTTAAAATACGGCATCATGCCAATACCTGTTAGTAAAAGCACAAGGATTTCTAGTGTACCTTTCTTCAAAAGAGCCTGAGGGCTTTGTAGATACTGTCTCATTAATTCTCTGAGCATCCCAAAAGTTGGCTGGGAAAGCATGATGAGTTCTGTATTATATGCAGAGAAACAAAGCTTGAAAAAGGTTAAGCAGCTTACCCAAGGTCACGCAGTAACACCGCTGTACCCTAGAACCCAGTTCTCTAGCACATCAGCCTATCTCTGGAAATGAGTTCAGTCATGGTGAGGGGCCTTTGTACTGACTAATGTGGCATCTGGAACTGGGACTTCTTAGAGGATAGACTCTTTATCCTGAAAGGACAGGGGTGACAAATAAAGAGGGATTGAAAGGTCTGGAAGTTAGGAGAAAGTGTTTTGTCCCTCTTTCTCCCCTCGCCCTAAGCATCTTCCCTTGGACAAGCCAAGGACCAATTTCAAGGATCCAGGCATCAGGCCTTGTGGTGGTTGCCATGGAAACAGTCGTGGCTGAGCCTGAGGCCCCGCAGAGCCAGCTGCCCTGATGGTAGGTGTGTGTTTCCAGTTCGACTTCCTGGTTGACCCAAAGGGATCTATTGTCCTCAGTTAGGAGAATGCAGCAAGCATCTGTGACCTGGTCAGTTTCTTTCTGCTGTGTTTAATTCCCAACCCCTGTTCTCCAGGAGAATCATCACCTGCAAGGGGTTTGTACTGTAGAGTGGCATTCCTAGCTGGTCCACACATCAGAGGTCTGCAGTCATACATCCTATCCTAGTACTCACTGGCAATGTGACCTTGGGCATTTGTGCTTTCTGAGCCTCAATCTTTTCATCTGTTAAAGAGGTTAACTACCAAGGTCATTGTAAGGATCAGAAAAGTGGATGCCTCTGAAAGGCATTAGGGAGCCCTAAGTCGTGGTGAATGTGTACACAGTTACAGTCCACTCTTCCACACTGGAGCTCCCCCCCTCCTGTGAAAGTGGGTCACACTATGCCCAGGGCACTCACTGCATGATTTCAGGAGTCATCCTGGCAAGCATTACTTCCCAACTTGACACATCAGGTCAAGAGAAGAGCCAGTTGTTCTTGGATAGTTCATAGCCTCTTGTGCAACATGTCTGGAGATTCCTGGGCCTGCTGGTGGGTGATTATCCCTACCAGGACTCTCTCACTCCAAAAGAAAAAGGTCTTTTGTTCATGGACCTTGTTTTCCAGGCTGCCCTGTCTTTGTGTCTTTGTGTCGCTTTCAGTACATTAATTATTTAGTGCTTGGTAAAGCTCTCTGAGATCACAAGATGAAAGGCCTGGTGGCAGTTCAAAGCCTTCTTTTTGATTATTATTCCAGTCAACATATTGTGGGGGGAGAAAATAGGCTTAAGATCACAGTGGAGTAAATTTCATAAAGAGTAGAGTACAAGCAAACCACAGAAATGGACCCAAACAGATAGTCATGCTGCCCTGCTAATGGAAGCACTCAGGTCTTACAGGGGTAGGGGGTGCGGGTGTGTTAAGAATCAGGCCACCTGGAGAGTGATATTCTCTATATTGCTTTCTTGGATTAGTAAAATAAAAATGCCCATTCGTCTTCCACAGCTACCAAAAGCCAGTGTGAGTCCACCGTGAGTCCACCTTGGCTAGTAGGTAGGGCCAGTGACCAAGCACACCTGCAGCAGGAGTTTAGGGCCAAAGGAGACACTGTGGAGCTCATGGGTGAGTCAGGAGCTGCTTCCTTGGGATGCTGAAATCGTCTCTGGAAAGGTGAAAATGCAGTGACTTGGTCCTATCAAATTCTGAGAGATACAGATTCTGAAGAGGAGGCATCAGCTGTCACATGGCCTTTGTTATCGGACTTTGGCTATGAATTATGAGTCACTGGTACCAGCATAGACGTGGTGTCTCAACTGATGAAATAAGTCCATGCCTTGATCTGCCCCTGCCCCTGCAAAGCATGTCCTACGTGACACCAAACCAAAAACAGCCTCTGTGAAATGCTTTCCTATTTTTTTCTAAATCAATGAGCCAAAAAAGAAAAATCAACCTAAACAACAGACCTGAAGCTTAAGTTGCATGAGTGAAATTAATATACAATTACAATCCATCATCATTAACATGTTTGTTGAATGGCCTCAACACCACTATCCTAAGTGGTTAAGGAGGTCAGGGCCCAAGTTCAAGTTTTGTTCTGACACAACCTGAATCCCAACTCAACTGCTTTGGTGTCCAGCTCAGGAAAGACGGGGACCTTGAGGAGGAGGGATTTGAACTGGCCCTTTAAGAAGGGGTAGGATTTAGGAAAGCAGTGGGCGGAGAAGTATGTTCTAAGCAGAGATTAGCTTGGGCGTAAGTTTGGAGACTAAGGTGTAATGGGATAGAATGTGAAAGGAAGGATTCTGAATGGGAAATAAGGTTGAAAAGGCAAACAGTGGCCAGAGTGTTTGGGCTCCAAATTTATATGCTTTAGCTATTTCTGGAGCAACCTCTTTGTGATTCTTTTTTTTTGGTATAGGATACCCTGCAGGTAACCAAGTCCCTAAGGGCAGGGACCAGGATAACAATTTCCTTTATTAATATTCCTCACTGTTGTGCCTTGGGAAGGGGTACATGCTTTTGCTGGCTGGCAGAGGTTATTCACCATTGAATGAGCACAGAAATTATACATGGGTCCTCTTGGGGAGGCAGGAAATGCATGCTGAAACTCTAACTTTTGACAGTACAAGAGAATATTATGGGAGAGTAATTTTTGCTTCAATACTTGAGCTACCAAGAAAGAGCACAGACATCTCTGGCAGGATGGGATGGGGCTTAGAGAAAGGTGAGGCGGAGTGGGAGCTGTTTAATTCCATCCAAATTCCGCCCTTGACACTAATAGCTCCCTTCTGAATGAACCAGCTGGAAGAAAATGTGAAAGCAAACCGTAGAGAACCAAATACGTATGAACCAGAGAGGACCTTAGCAAGCAGTGAGTTCAACCCGCTCATTTTCCAGGCCTAGAGAAGGTATGGGGAGGGCTATATGTTTAGGACAAATGGTGCATCTGCAGACTCTCTCTTTTCTCTGAAATTGCATCTCTGTTTTTCAGACTAAATTAACAACATCGCCCTTCACCGCTAACTCTAGGAGTCATGTAAATTTACTGAGGTTTCTTTTGCTGAACAGGTGCAGGCTCAGCCTAATGAATACCCAAACCATTTCCCCTGGACTGCCGGTCCCAAAAAGAGGCCTGCCCTGTATTCTCTGAGAGCTGTGCCTGATTTGACATCCAGACCACTATTTATTTGGCCACAGTAAGCTTTGCTTTGTGTGACACAAAATCATTGTAAAAGAATGCATTATTAAGTGTGTTTTCAAATAAGGGGGGAAAAACAAGCAGACTGTCACTGATTGTTTTATTGTTGGAAGGAAAATAAATAAGTAAAGCATCTACAGGCAAGGTAGGAACTGTTCCAAAGAGCGTTTAGAATGGAAGCATTTGTTACATTTTATTGATGTAGGTTTGTAAAACATGCTTGCTAGTGAGCCCGGGGCATTCATGTAAATAACCATCACACATGCATAGCTCTTTATTATTTATACTGACACAAGTATGATATATTATGTACATTGGCTTAGGAATAGATAGACATGCAGTGAGACACAGAAAAATAAAGATTGGAAATACACAGTGCCAATTGGCTGCAATTGGGGTAGTCGAGATCATGTACAGTTGGCAAAGTTAATGATTAGTGAATAATGGAGAAGCAGCTCTCTGGGAGCACTTTTGATTTCTGGACATTGTAATTATTGACACAAGATGATCCAAATATAGGAAAGGGACCAAGACTCCCCCTCATTTTGGATTCTAAAACAGAGATAGGAATATACAGTTGTAAGGATGGCTTGACTGATAGTGAAAGACTGTGTTGTGCACACATTGTCTCATCTGACCCTTACGAAACCCTGAGAACCTTTAGAGTATGCCCATTCTTATTCTCATCATCATTTTCAGAAAATTGAGGCTTGGTAGAGTGTATGCTTAGCCTGAAGTTAACAGCTAATAAGTGCCAGAGATAATACCTTTCTCCAGGGCTCTGGTTTCATTTATTTGATAAATATTTATGGAGTGCCTGCTGTGTGCAAGGCATGGAGACATAGCAGTGACTAGTGCAGGAGGTACACAATGAATAAACCAATATACAGAACACATATATGTGTAAGAAATAGGGCAAAGGGATGGGAGTGGCTTACAATGAGTTGTCTCTCAACAGGATGACCAGGGAAGTTCTTTATGGGGAGGTGACCTATGGACAGGGACTTGGACAGAGAGCGGGAGTGGCCATGTACCTCTGAATAGGAGGAGCTTCCTCGGCTGAGAGAACTCCCAGTGCAAAGGCCCTGGGGTGGGAATGTGCTTGGCGAGTTTGGGGAAGAGCAAGAAGACCTGTGGGACTGAGCTCCAGCAATGAGGGAAAATGGTTGCAAATGAGGTTAGAGACAGAATCAGGAGCCAGATCCTTTGGGGCCTTTACAGGCTATGCTATGGCAAGAAATTTGAAAGCTATTTCAGGGGCTGCAGTGTCAATCTAACTGCCACATAGAGAACAGACTGAAGGCGACCCCTCTGGGAGCTCATAGCAATAACGGAGAGAGGTGAGGAGGGAAAAGATGAGAAGGGGTAAAATTCAGGTAGAGCCATCAAGATTTGCGGTGAATTGATGTGGGGTGTGAATAAAAGGAAGAAGTTAAGGATTTCTTATTGGTTTTTGGCCCGAGCAACCCAGTGAGTATTGGTAAGACTCTGAAATGGGGAACGCCTGGGGTTTAGGAGAAGGGAGGTCAAGTTTTTGGCTTACTCATGATAAGTCTCAGATGCTTATCAGGCAATAAAGTGGAGATTTTGAACAGGCAGTTGGATGTATGTTCTGTTGTTCAGGGCAGAGATTGGGCTGAAGACACAAATTTGGTAATAGTAGTATGTGGATGATATTTAGAGCTATGAAACTGGATGAGATCACTTTGAGAGAAAGTTTAGATGCAGAAAATGCCCAAGTTCTCCAACTTGTAACAATTGTCAAATAATAAAATAAAGATCCCACAGACTTTTTTTTTTTTTTTTTTTTAGACAAAGCTTACTTACATGTCAGGCAAAGAGAAATTCACTGCATGGTTTTCCAAGTAAGAAAAGTCAGAGTTTTAAAAGCCTTACAAAGAGGGCTACAATGTGCTCC
>NW_012118655.1:1894915-1912827 GCF_000951035.1 Colobus angolensis palliatus
CGAGCAACCCAGTGAGTATTGGTAAGACTCTGAAATGGGGAACGCCTGGGGTTTAGGAGAAGGGAGGTCAAGTTTTTGGCTTACTCATGATAAGTTTCAGATGCTTATCAGGCAATAAAGTGGAGATTTTGAACAGGCAGTTGGATGTATGTTCTGTTGTTCAGGGGAGAGATTGGGCTGAAGACACAAATTTGGTAATAGTAGTATGTGGATGATATTTAGAGCTATGAAACTGGGTGAGATCACTTTGAGAGAAAGTTTAGATGCAGAAAATGCCCAAGTTCTCCAACTTTTAACAATTGTCAAATAATAAAATAAAGATCCCACAGACTTTTTTTTTTTTTTTTTTTAAGACAAGCTTACTTACATGTCAGGCAAAGAGAAATTCACTGCATGGTTTTCCAGGTAAGAAAAGTCAGAGTTTTAAAAGCCTTACAAAGAGGGCTACAATGTGCTCCTGGTTATTTGGAATTAAAAATCAGTTATTTGAACTGGAGAGAATGAATGAATGCATAGGCTTGTGTGAGCGTGGGTAAACAAGTTCCCTTCATTGGTCAGCAAAGAGTCTTCAGTTAGGTACAGGAAGGGCCTGGTGTCCCACAGTCACTTGAAATTCATGATCATTGATCATCAGCTAGTTAGAACCACTGGGATAAAATACAATACTCAGCCATGACAATTCCTAAGCAAATGCTACTGGAAAAGGAGAAGTTTCCTCCTCTACAGTTTGGAAAATGAGGAAGATCTGGCAAAGAAGAATAAAGAGGATCTTCCCACTGAAGCAGGAGGCAACCAAAGGCTACATGGTGACCAGGATGTAAGAAATCCAAGAAGCAGGGAGGGATTGCAGGGACAAATGCTTCTGAGGGGTCTAGTGAAACAAAGACCGAGAGTTGTTCAATGTATTTGCAGCCTAGGGTTGTCGACCTTGACCTGGAGTAGTGAAGCCAATCTAGATTTTGTTGAGGAGACAGCAGCAAAGACAAATCCTTTAATAGATTTAGCTGTAAAGAAGAGCAGAGTAAAGGGACAATGACTGGAGTAGAGTGTGGCCGTCAAAGAAGCTTTTTCTTTATAAGATGGTGCCTGTTTGTGTGATTGACTTGGCAGAGAGGGAAAATTGTTGATACAGGACCATTGTAATAGCAGATCCCTTGAGAAGAGACGAGACTAGCACCTAAGTGAAGAGGCTGGTGCTGTTTAAGAGTGTAGACTGTTATCCTTTACAACAGAAGAGAAGGCACTGATACCTGTGAGTGGGTAGATTGCTTCTCTTTTCTCAACAAGCTAAGAAACAAATTCATTCGCTGACAATGTGGAAGCATATGGGGAATTGGAGGTTTGAGAACTTAAGAGGAAGTTTCAACTAGATGTATTGGAAATAGAGTGAACTGAGTTAGTCAGGGAAGGCAGTGGGATTCCTGGGCCATCCTGAGGGTCTTGAGGTTTCTGGTGATGAATTTAAAATGAGGCCCATCAGCACTGTTGTGTGTTCCTCTACCCCTCTTCTCCCACTACCACATCCTTCTGCTCCAGGATAATTGTAAAGAAAGAGGCAAAGAAGTTGAGCTTGTGTGCAATGGAATTATGATAGAGATGAGCCCTGGAGCTGAAGCTAAGGACATCAGGGGGATGATGCACAGGGAAAAATGCTAAGTATCAAGAGCTTGAGGTTTTCACTCTGCCTTGATACCCTGCAGTGCCTAGAAAGGGCTTAAGAAATCATCAGAAAAACAACAATTGTATCGCCAGCGAATCAATGCCCTCAATCCAGGTGCATTTCTTCCTCATTTCTCTTCAGGCCTTAGCTTGTCTGCCTCACTTGGGCACCTAGAAGCTCCTACTCCTATTTCCCCACTCCTTTCTCCTCTACACTTCATCTCCCAAGGTCCAAGAGTCACTCTACTTGAGCCCATTGGTGTGCATTCATACTTTCACCCATACATCTGCATTGAGGCCCATTTCACTCTGGATCCTCATATTTTCAGAGTGGAACCCTGAAAACACAAGGCTTTCTTTAGCTTAAATGGATTGCTTTTGATGGCTTGGCTTCTCTTTCTGCTAGAAAATCCTTCCCTGCAGTGGTTGGGAAGGGCAAGGGTAAAGAGCGTGATGGGAACAGACAGTCTCTTGACCCTGCACTTGTTAAATGCAGAAATATTTTGTTTGTTATGTTCTGCATTGATGTGTGTTCTATGAACTTTGACTAGCACTCATTTCTGTTCCAATGCCTCTGATTTGAGCAAACACCTGCCTTCATGTGGGCTTTGCTTTCCTTGATCCTTGACTTTTCAGGTGGGGAGGCTCAGCCTTTTGGCTGACCCCCGCATTAGCTCCCTAGCCTCATCTGGCTTATCACTTGCCCTCCCTACTCTGGGGGGTAAGTTTAGGGACCCTGTGAGCCCACTGGCAGGAAGATATTCTAGGAGTTCCTGTAAGGGCAAGATAAGACTTTATGCTTTTTTTCAACCCTGCAATATTCAACCCTGTGGATGCCTGGCAAGTTATTGGTGTTTTGTGATATAAAAGGCCTCTGAAGGGATGACCTGCAGTGATGTCCGTGTTACCTTGCTGGGTCATGACCCAGCCCTCAGAGCCCTTCCTTTTGAAAGTTTTTTTTTTTTTTTTTTTTTTAAACCCCTAAATATATTATCTGGCCCTCATTCATATTAAAGTTATCTGCCATTCTGTGCCCATTCACAGATTCATAAGTGCTTCCTGAAGTCTAGCCCCATCTGCTTGGTTCTTCACATTCAGGAAGAAGTTAATATCATTCCCAAACTGAATGGTTCAGGAAAATGACATCACTTAGAAACAGGGAAGTATAACCTAGGCTTAGTCTTCCTGTCACTTTAAAGCTACTTAAAATTTGAGATTAGCTGATGACTCAGACCTAAGCGAATTTTTATTCACATGGGAGTCATTGCAGGGAGTTGATTGTCCGAATCTTCCCAGACCTTTCCCACTTGCCCTGTTCTGAAGCATGCTTAGTGGTGACCTTCAACCTCAACCATTGTGCCATGGGGGCCCTGCCAGGCCCTGTGGAGAGCCGAGGACCACCCTGCACCAGTCTGTGGCCTGTGCAGAGTGGTGAAAGGAGCTTGGACTTCAGTGTCAGTTGATCTAGTCTTTTGACCCTGATTTCCTGTCTCCTGCTGGCTGTGTGGCTGTAGTCAAGGTAACTAACCTCTTTATGCCTCAATTTCCTCAGCTGCAAAATGTGGACAAATAAACTTATTCACAAGGTTACTGTAAGAAGCAAACAAAATCACACATTTAAAGCACTTAGCATCATGTCTGGTTCATATGTACTCAATACATACTAATTTTTTAAAAGACTGATAAACTAACGCCACCCAAAATAACCCTATGTGGCTTTGCATTCACTTCTCTGAGGCCCATTGCCTATCTGTGAAACAGAGTTGATGTGCAGGTGAACTGAGATGGCTTCTCTCTGCAACTCACGAGCACAGACTCTCACCCCTTTCAGTGCATTTCCTCTGAGCTGTTTTGCAGAAATACTGCAGAAAGATGTACCTGGCCCCAATCAATTTAGTTCTAATCTCTATAGACCAAATATAAGAGAAAAGCCAAAATTCTTTCCTAGATACCCAGGAGCCAGCACGTCCAACTCAGATCTATGGAAAGCAGCGATTAAAATGTTTTTTAGGAAGGAGACCGTGGAGTGCCCATCCTGTCCCAGTTGCAGGGCACAAGGACCGTTAATCAGCATCACATAAGGGCAGCCCCTGCAGGTAAAATAGTGGAGGGGTCTGGAAACAAGAGACTGCCATGGGTACCCAGGCCAGAGATTTCCTTCAAGTATGTGAAGTGGGGTTGATACTAAAAGGGAGTTAGAAGTAGGAGACCAGAACCTGCCAGAGCTGGTGCAGGGGGTGATGTGGAAGAAACTGCAGAGCAGGCAGACTGGGAAAATGCCTCCGCTACTCCTGCTGCCTGTTCTTCTTTCTCTTCTTCTTCTCCTCGTCACAAACTTCCTCCAAGTGGGTTAACAGTTACCACCAGAGTAGCAGATCAGCCCATTCTCCATAGAACATGGGCTGTTGATCTGAGGCAAACCTGGGCTCAGTTCCTGCTTCCATCACTTGCCTCTCTGCATCTCAGTTGATGCATCTGTAAAATGCAGATGATTATTTCTATCTCAGAAAGCCATGGTGAATATCATGTGACATTATGGAGGTGAAGATTCCAGCATGGCGCCTGTACCAGGGAAGCTACAGAAGAAATGCTACTTTCCTTCCTTCCCTCCTCCCCGCGCTCAGTCTTGCGACACATCTATCTACGAAAGAGAACGAATTCTCAAATCCTTCCTTCTTTAACAAAAAAAGGCTTTGTCTGCTACAAAACATTAGCAAATAGTGATTGAGCTTGGGATTTTCTGGGAAGCACTGTGTTAGAGCAGGCAGTGTGTGATCATTTGATTTGTAGATATATTGTAATGACTTTTTACCACACAAAATCCACTTGAGGTGCTGCTAAGGACAGGAATAATGCTTCTCTGCTGCTTTTCTTTCAAGCCTTCTTTCTCTCATGCAAATCAGAAACATTAATCCTTTTGGCTTTCTGGCCTCTTGGCTTTCAGAAAACTCCAGTCACCTAGCTTCCCCCACAACCCTGAAAATAACATAATTGTTAAGAGCTCATAACTTCAGAGTGCGATTTCAACCCTCTCATTGATAAGGCAATAACCCAAGCGAACAACATTAGATGAAGTTACGAGTCTGAACATAAAGTAGGGATGGAGGCATTATCTGGATGAGAGGAATTGGAGTTCTCTATAAAGCTGCACAAATTATTATAGACAGAAGAGACTTTGGATAGAACTCTAAGACCAAGCCATTAAGTGCCCCGGCTTCTAGTTCATCTCCCAGAGCTCCTCAGCGTGGCCTTGGTCAGAACATTCAGACCTCTTAGATCTGTCTGCCCTTGGTAGAAAATGTACGTCAGAGTCCTGAGGTCAACTCAGTCTACTAGTGGCTCATTTTTACCCCTCATCTTTCCAATGGATGTCATGAAAGCCCCTCATAAACTTCCTTTTTGACTGATATTGAGTGACAGCTAAAAGACACACCCCAAGCACATGGATCAGTGTTTTCTTTGTTTTTATGTCCAGGTCATAGCTCCCTGGAGTCACCAACAAACATACCTTCTACTTCTCCTGATTATTTTACATGGAATCTCACCTGGATAATGAAAGACTCCTTCCCTTTCCTGTCTCATCGCAGCCGATATGGTAAGTATATGTTTAATAGTTACTTGTGATGCACCATCACCATCTCGTAATAAGGACTCTGTGAGTTTCAGTTTGGGATTCATAGTGCTCCAGGGGATTCCCTCAGTTCCCTATATACAAAAGAAGTCTTTCTGAGCCCTCTGTCTCCCAGTGATACTCAGCCCACTGGACCATTCCAGCTATGCCATTCCAGCTGTGCTCTGTATCCTCATGGGAGCCAAGGGTTTTGTTGCTGCCATATCCCTCCCACTTAGCCTTTATGGTATATAGTATTCCAGCCATCCCCTTATCAATCATTGGAGGATATGCTTATTTGCATCTTGGCTGTGGCTTGCTTTCTGGTTATAACCCACAGCATTTCTAACAATCACTCTCTCTCTCTCTTTTTTTTTTTTTTTTTTGAGATAGAGTGTTGCTCTGTCACCCAGGCTGGAGTGCAGTGGCACGATCTCCGCTCACTGCAAGCTCCACCTCCCAGATTCACACCATTCTCCTGCCTTAGCCTCCTGAGTAGCTGGGACTACAGGCTCCTGCCACCATGCCTAGCTAATTTTTTTGTTTTTGTAGTTTTAGTAGAGGCGGGGTTTGACTGTGTTATCCAGGATGATCTTGATCTCCTGACCTCATGATCCGCCGGCCTCAGCCTTCCAAAGTGCTGGGATTACAGGAGTGAGCCACCGTGCCCAGTCAACAATGACAATCTCTTAAGAGGGGATTATTATTATGAGCAACACAGGTCTTTCAGGGCCCCTTACAGTTGGGAGGCTTCTTAAAGTTTCCCAAACATGTTCTTTGATATTTTCTCAGTTCATTTGATTCTGCAACAGCATCCGACATAAAGAGACCGGGTCCAATTACATTTTTACAGATGCAGAAAGTAAGTTTAATAAAATCACACAGAGTGGCTTCTCCAGCTACCAAGCCAGAGTTCTTCCCCTACTTTCATTTTTTCTCCCAGGTGCCACCTACACAGCCTGGTAGGTCCTGTCCTAGGAGCCCTCAGGAGGCTGCTTTACATGGTATAAGATTCCTCCTTGTCTGTGCTCATTCAAACAGTTGGTAGTAGCTGGGTCTCCGCAGTGAGGAGATTTAGAGGAGAGAAGAAGCATTTCCAAATGAACATTTTAATTCTCTTGTACTCCTCCAGGGTGAACCCCATAATGACAGGCACTAAACTTTGCTTTCCACTTTATTCTATCACATGGAAGATATGCATAAAGACTTATTAGATTGGTGCAAAAGTAATTGTGGCTTTTGCCACTACTTTCAATGGCAAAACCACAATTACTTTTACACCAGCCTTATATTTATGATGAATGAATGCAAAAGGCCTCCAGAGATGAAACTCATTCATCAGGCCTGATTCAATTAAGTATTTATAAACCTAGTGTAGCACCGAGTTCTAGATTCCCTTCTGGGCATATTTACCTATTCCTCCATGCAGTCTATACCCTCGGCCTAAGCTATTTAAAATGCACCTAACAGAGATGTTCTACTCACTATAGAAAAGCTTCCAGTCCAAAGCCTGCTGTCCTGTCATCTATAATGCTCCGGGTTCATATTAACTGTACCTTTCTGTACCATATTTTAAACTAAAAAAAAAAAAAAAAATCCATCAAAAACCCTAGGGCAGTTTAGAATTATCTTCTGTGCTGGCATGTTTCCTGCAACTCTTAAGCAGCCCTTGCAGGAGAGAAAGATCAGTGGTCGTCAGGAGATTCCAGATAAGAATTACTTCCTGATTTTATTTAAGCCAGACACTCAGTGTCATCTTATGATAAGGGCAAGTATCTATAAATAATTGAAATCTGGATCTTTGCATTGTTAATGCTTTGTAACCAGATTTGCAATACCACTGGTCTTCAGGTAACATTTTTGAGTTTGCTCCCAAAGTCATTCAGTATCTCTACAGGAGGACAATTTTTATAAAATGCAGAATGCCCAAAAAAGACAGATCTACCCCCTGCATTCTGCAGAGGGCAACATATTTGTTCCCTGTGGAGCATCTTATAAGAGGTTGCAGGTCAAAAGGAGAAAACCATGAAAGCTTATTAAGCTGCCTCCAACCCACGACTTGGCCCTGATAAACCCATTTGGTGCTCCCTGAGCTTCATCCTCCTTATCTGTAAAGTGAGGGTGAAATGTCATGCCACCTTAGGGCAAAGGAATCAATCTGGAGGTTTTTCAAGATCTCTTTCAAACTCTCCTCATGGCCTGGAATCCTCATGATTTCCGTTCTTGGCAGATTAGAGGACCCAAACCATTGGCAGTTACTGCCCAAGTTCTGGGTAAGAGTACCCAAGTCATCACCATTTTTGCTATTGATGTATGGGGGAAGGAGGAGCTTATTCTTCATTGGTGGTTCCTTAACTGATCATGGTGGGCATTCCAGAGGCTTTACATCTTTCTGCCATATTTAATTCAGCTGAGACTTATGAAGACATTACCACCACCATCATCATCTCTGTGTGCTTGGCCCTGTGCCTGATGTGGGAAGTGATGCAAACATAAAGACAGGTAAGGGTTGGCCCTGCCCTTTCAGTGCTCATAGACCAGAGAAATTATTCCATAGGCAACTAAGCCCGAGTGTCCCCAGTGGGCTGACCTCAGAGCACAGATGTTAAGGACTTGCCCCAAGACCCACTGCAGAACAAGCTAAAGGCAGAGCTAACACCAAGAGTCTGGTCCCTTTAAGGATGTTGGTCGGGGCTCAGCCTACAAGTCTATGAATCAAAGAGGCCAGCCGAGTTGGGTGGTAAATCCATACCTTTCAAATGCCGTGAAAGACATTTTAAGAAATGTTAACAACTTCATTAATTTTAAGGCCTCATACTTGGGCTGAGAAATTTGACTGGAAAATTGCTGCCTGAAGGGATCATTCTTCAGACAGTGAGAAGTCACCAAGTCTCTGCAAGTCCATCATGGAACTCCATGCTTGGCTGGCTGTCTTCACCTGCGTTCTGGTGGGGGGACATCAGGGTGGGGGAATGACAGTGAGCATCAACAACCTGACTGCAGGTGTCCTGATGACCACTGGGCTAGGCCTCTCTCAGGTGAGCGGTCCAGTTCTGAATTGGAATGGCTTTCTTCTTTCCAGTGTTTTATGAGAAGAGACGAGGTGGAAAGAGGCTAATAAGATTTACTCACCCCCAGTCTGTAATTATCTGCTTGAGGAAAAAGTTTGACCTACCTTTTTGAAGGCTCCCCATATTTCTTCTAATTTGCGTTGGGGCCTGATATACTGTGTGAAATATATTCTCTTCTGTGGCTTTTGACATCAGATTCCAGTCCTTTCTCGCCTTTGTGTTGAATGACGAACGCCCACTAATTTCATCATCAGCGAACAGAGGGCTGCACATTCCTCCCCTAAGGCTTTGAGAGGGAGGACGTCTAAAGAAAGACTTTATTTTTCTTTTTATCATCAGTTCTAATGCCTTTAGACTTATTTATAGGCTTGGCTAAAGGATTAGGCTCTAACTACCTACCCAGATAAAAATCTGTTCTATCAGGTAGCACCAGATGCTAAAAGATTAAGGCCACTGGGGGTTTTGAAAGGCAGTTTTGATCACCTTGAGTTTTAGAGCCACAGAGACAGATGGTATCCTTTCCAACTTTAAGACATATTTGCCCACTCTGGGTATGGGAAGAATCACATCAACTTTTTTAACAGAACGACGAAAGGTTCTGCCCATATGAGCAGGAGAAAGGGACTTTTCATTTATTTTAAAAAAAATAAAACAAAACATGATACGTTGCAAAACTCTTTTCACCCACTTTTCTCATTTAAGTTGTATTATAAAATTGCAGTAGATGAAAATTATTTTATATTTTATTTTTATGGAAATACAAATTGAGGGTCAAAGGAGTTTATTAATGTGCTTTCAATTTACGGAGTAGGTGAGCCATTAGAAAAGAATGAACCCAGACTTTCTGACTCTCTGAGTGCTCTTTCTATCATGTCACAAAGTTATTTCAAAGATGAGCTTTCCCTGCCTGGAGAGCATGCCCACTTCCTGGATGACCTGGTGTTTAGCTGAATGATCAATCTGATGTCTAAGACCTTGGGTAGCTATGGGACCAAGACTTGATATCACCAAATGGAGACTATCCCAGGCAGGCCAAGTAATTCAACCCTTTCTAACCATGAGTGGAATCCTCTTGGCACTGTAGGTAGTCTTGTCTTCTCTACCATCCCTCCCTCCCCATCCCAGACTATGGTCCCTGTATGGATTGATTTGTGTCTCCCCACAATGTTACGTTAAAGTTCTAATGCCCTAGTACCTGCGAATGTGACCTTATTTGGAAATAGAGTCTTTGCAATCAAATAAAATTGAGACCATACTGGATTAGGATGGGCCTTAATCCAATATGATTGGTGTCCTTAAGAGAAAACACAGGCATATATAGGGTGCACACCATGTGACTATGGAGTCAGAGATTAGAGTGATGTGTCTACAAGCCAAGGAACACCAAGGATCGCGGGCAGCATTGGGAGCTAAGAGGAAGGAACAAATTCTTCTTTAGTGCTTCAGGGAGAGCATGGCCCTGCCTACATGTTAACTTTGAATTTTTGGCCTCCAAAACTGTGAGAAAATAAATTTTTTTAAGATACCCAGTTGATGGTACTTTGTTATGACCCATTATTTTAAGCCACCCAGTTGACGGTACTTTGTTATGACTGCCCTAAGAAACTGATCCAGCCCCCTAATGTCCAGAACATTGGCTCCTGGAAAAGAAAATATTCTTCCCAACATCCAGCATCTAAGCACAACAAAATAATTGTTAGATTTGAATAAAAGCTCTATTCAAACTTTGTCTACTTTCCAGTCCAAGGGGATCTATCCAATTCAGGGGCTGGTGCTTTTAGAAAGAAAAATTAGACTTTTTAATTACTTTCCCTGCCACTGCCACTATCACCACCCATCCTGTTAATGTATCAATTTCTTTGATTGAAAAGACTAGGTAAATTAAATATCTCTCTCTCAAAAAAAAAAAAAAAAAAAAATCAGCCTAACACAGAAACAAAAATGGAAAACACAAAGGGCCTCCTGCTCTGTACAGGATTTGCTTCATATCTCTGGCAGGAAGTCAGTTTGATCGCATTTCTGAAATTACATATTTAATGTGGTTGGCCGTGATCAGCCATTCTGGTTCTCAGGAGCACTGGTGTCAGTGAAAAGCAGCTCCCTTGTGGACTGTTGTCAGGGCTGAAAGCTTCCTTACCAACTCCTCTGCCCCTGCCAGGCCAGGTCTTTTTGTGTTCTCTTCCTAACCTTGCTCCACTGAGCTAGGGTGTCAAGCTCTTTCCTAGCTTATGCCTCTGTATTTTCATCTATAAGCTTGGTAAGCAAAAGACCTCTGCATGCATTCACCACAAAGGCTGAGTCCCAAAGGGGACAGTAATGCTGGCAGTCACACAAGACCAAGGATCAGAGATCGGCTCTCACTTTGAGGGCCCTGACCTACTGGGAGCCAATGTACTCAATCCATGGAAATTCAATAAAAAGGAGTTGGCTTAGGTGTTTCGAGGAGAGACATGTTTAAAATGCTCCTCTTGGTCATATCCCTTTAAAACAAAGATGTAAAACCACTCCAATAAATATGAACAATTTATCTCTGTTGGTGGCAAGTTGAGTAAGGATATGCAGAAAGAAAAAAGTCAGAATAAAAGATAATAAGAGAATGAATGACCATGTGACACAAAGGTGAGAAAAACAAGTCAGAAAAGATCCATTAAAACACTTTTCACAGACAGAGCAGGAAAGACACTGACAAAGGGAAACATGATGAGGGGACAGAGACAGAGAGAGACACACAAGGAAAGAGAGAGAAAGACACAAAAGTAGGAGGGGTCGCCCTTGGCTGTCTGACTGCCTTTTCATTTATTCTTTTTCCTGCTCACATGGGTTTGGCTCTCACCCCTGGAAAGATGGCTCCCTAGTGCTTGCTTCAGTCTCGACTTCCCCCTTCAGAGGCCCTCTTGCACCCCCCACCCTGCCTGCATCATTTCCCCCTTAGCATGTCTCCACCAACACAGAGAACGGGAGAAGGGATGTCAGCAGTCGTGGAGTGCCCAGTATACGCTTGGTTGTGCTCTAGGCATGTCAATGATAAAGACAAATAGGGCACATTTGCTTCCCTCAAGGAGCTCTGGAGGAAGAGGTAAGCATGCCTGCTCTTTGACAAATGCAGAATCAGAGGCCCAGGAACAAAGAGGAGGGAGGATCAGGTCTGTAGAGGACTCAAGAAGGGAGATGTTTTGGAGACTAGGACAGCAGAACTGGACCTTGGACTCTAGGGAACATGGAGAGTCATGAGAAGAGTGTTCTGGACAAAAGGGATGCATGTGCAAAGGCGTGTTTGGGAACAGGTCAAGCTCTGTGGCACAGGCTGTAGAGGGCCTGGGGTGAGGCTGGAGAGACAGTTACTCTGGGTATGCTCAGGATTTGGGCATGGTCCTACACATGAGGCATAGGGTGGGAAAGAAAGGGAAAGAGGGGAATCTGGAAGAGATTCTGGATGTAAGGTGAGCACCACTTGGTTTCCTACTCAGGAGAATCCACCTTGAGTAACTGAGTGGATGAAGATGTCATTGACTGGAACAGAGAAGAGAAACATTTGGCAAGGGAAGATGTTGACCAAGATATCTGGAGGGAGGAGGAAATATGGTGAGATCCACTGTAATCAGGTTACATTTGAAATGCCTTCAGGACAGCTAGGTGAAGATGGCCAGTACAAAGCTGTAAACCCAGGTCTTGGCTTTGAGGAGAGAAGTGGATGGAGAGTTATTAGCAGCAAGACTGAGGTTGAGGCCAGCACAGTTACTCACACCTGTAATCCCAGCACTTTGGGAGGCCAAGTAGGTGGATCACCTGAGGTCAGGGGTTCAAGACCAGCCTGGCTAACATGGTGAAACCCTATCTCTACTAAAAATACAAAAATTAGCTGGATGCACACGTGCCTGTAGCCCCGGCTACTTGGAAGGCTGAGGTAGGAGAATCGCTTGAACCCACGAGGCAGAGGTTGCATTGAGATGAGAGTGTGCCTCTGCATGCCAGCCTGGGTGGACAGAACGATACTCCATCACACACACACACACACACACACACACACACACACGCACGCACACACACACACACACACACAGACTGAGGTCAAAGCTGGTAATTGGAGGTTGAAGACTCAGAGGAGATCCAGGATGTTTTATTTGAGAGGTAAGCAGAGGAAGAGGAGCATGAAACAGAGAGAGATGAAGAAGCGGGAGAGAGGAGGAGAACCAGGAGATTGTATAGTCACCTGTGTTAGTCTGTCCTCATGCTGCTAATAAAAACAAACCTGAGACTGGGTAATTTATAAAGGCAAGAGGTTTAATTGACTCACAGTTTCACATGGCTGGGGAGGCCTCACAATCATGGCAGAAGGCAAGGAGGAGCAAAACCACATGTTACATGGTGGCAGACAAAGAGTGTGTGCAGGGGAGCTCCACATTATAAAACCATCAGATCTCATGAGACTATTCACTATCACAGGAACAGCATGGGGAAGACCTGCCCCCATGATTCAATTACCTCGCACAGGGTCCCTCCCATGGCATGTGGGAATTATGAGAGCTACAGTTCAAGATGAGATTTGGGTGGGGACACAGCCAAACCACATCAACACCAAAGCCAAGGAAGTGAGGAATTTTTAAATGAAGGAATGTTGTATGTATGTGTGGTACCCCCAACACTCCAATCAGTTCTGTGGAGGCAGAATCTCTCTCTGGGTCTGATGAACCATCATTACCTAATAGGAAGGTTTGCTCAGTTTTAGCAGACATGACATGGCTGTTGGATTTAATAGAGCTTCCTTTCGGATACCATTATAGCAAGTATTAACCACCAGCAGCTGGTGACCCCACTATAGCCCCAAATTAGAACAGTCTGGGAGGTTGTGGACCTCACTTTATCCCCATATTCTCATGGAGAAAATTTTTATGTGTCTCCCTGCTACTTGGTGCCTCTGATGTCACACTTTTCCTTGTGTCTTAGTTATTTGTGGTCCTGCATTATCACTCTTCCTAGACTTGAAGCATTTAGACATCCAGGAATTCACGTCTTGTTTCCTTTTGCACCCCTGGTACTTCTCTCATGTTTTGTACTCATTGTGTACTCACTAGAGGTAATTGCAATGTCTGCTCAGCAGTTCAGGGACAAATGAGGAGCAAACTGAGGTCTCCCAATTCCCAACCTACAGTTTTCCAGCCCCCGAAGTTCTCTGTTTTATTAAAGGGCAGGGACATTCCCACCATCCCTCTCATTTCTAGTCATATTAATCAGTTTCAGGAAAGAAATGTGTCTAAGGGGAGAACAGTTGATGGGCTGGACTGACTTTGGTTGAGGATTCAAAGCTGTGATTTTAACTACTTTGAGCAGGCTTGTTTTTTTTCTTTTCCTAACCTAAAAAAGCATACTCAGCAGACATGAGTGAGCTGAGGAATTTCTCTTTTGACAGCTGTGGGACATCTGAGATATCATATACAGAGCACTTCTAACCAACCTAGAAAGACATGTGTCCAAAACGTGTTCAGGAAAAGGACTGATCAAGAGTGAGAAAAATAAGAGAAAATCCTCTTAAAATGTTTTGTTGAGAGCAACCTCAGGTGCAAAACTTTGTGTCAGAAGAGACCTCCGATTCACAGGACTTGAACCAGCCCATTTGGGTAGATGACTAGAAAAATTTGGTCTATGAGAAGTTCATAGAAATTGTGAGCTGTCAGGGCCTTCTGTGGTCTGATCAAATAGCCACATCTGTAGGATGAGGAAACAGAGGCCTAGGGAGGTTAGTGATCTCCCCAGGACTAGCGGCAAAGCTGAGATTCAAACCCAGGCCATCTGCTTGTCAGAGCCCCTGCCTAACCTCTCTACCATAGAGGCAAGGGTTTATTTTCTTCTCAATAAGAGGGCTCACAAAATATTTTCTCACATTTCAGTCCCGTCTGTTGCTTTATACACCTCATCCCTTGAATACCATGGGTTTCCATCAGCCCAGCAGAGTTTTGCTGCCCCATGGATTGCCTTGGTGTGGGGTCAGTGCCTTGCTGGTGTGGATGAACACATGGCCACGCTCAGTCTAGTTGCCTCATAGTCACTTGGAGAGCACCTTAAAAAACAGGATTCTGGTGAGGGTGTTCACTGGACTGGAGAACTAGGTCTGGTTATCCTAGGGCTTTAACTCACCTCTACATTGCCTATTTAAATCTTGTCTGGGCCGGGCGCAGTGATTCATGCCTGTAATCCCAGCACTTTGGGAGGCCGAGGCGGGTGGATCACCTGAGGTCAGGAGTTCCAGACCAGCCTGGCCAATATGCTGAAACCCCATCTCTATTAAAACTACAAAAAATTAGCTGGGAATGTGGTGGCAGGCACCTGTAATCCCAGCTACATGGGAGGCTGAGGCAGGATAAATGCTTGAACCCAGGAGGTGGAGGTTGCTGTGAGTTGAGACTGTGTGATTTTGTCAATAGCCTCCAGCCTGGGTTACACAGTGAAACTCCATCTCAAAAAGTAAATCAATCAATCAATCAATCAATCTCCTCTGTAACATCCCAACAAAAGGTCTTCCAGCCTCTGCCTGAAAGCAACACATAGAACCACAGCGGTGGAAACTCATCTTGGGGATCTGAGACATGGAATGAATTCCCAGCTCTGATTCTTGTGAGTTTTATTACCTTCAGCCACTACCTACTCCTTTTGGTTCTCTATGTCATCTTTAAAGTGGAAGTGATCAGGATTACCAACTGACAGCATTATTGTGAGGACATGATGACAGATCTGAATGTGCCCAGTGCATAGCAAAAGGTGGGTTTTGGTGGTGTGGCTCCATTTGCTCTAAGGCTCTGGCTTAAAACTCTTTTAAGTCCCTAGTTTTGCCCTCTGGAACTTGAAAGCATTTTGCCTTTAATCGCACTAGTATTTGAGCTGGGATTAAATTCATGCAGTTCAGCTTCAAAATTTATACACCTATAGCAAATTAAGCAATATCAGTTCTTCACCTGCCTAGAATAACCTTATCTTCTCCTCTGTTCTTAGCAAACTTCCTAGCCAAACCCTTAATATCTGTTGAAAGTGTTTCATCCTTCAAGACGTAGCCCAGCAGTTGCTTTTTCTGTGAACCTTCAGTCCTCCCAGGCAAAGAGCCTCCCTTGTTCTGTTTTCCCCGAGGCCTCTTAGAGTTAGGTATGGGCAAGTTCATCCCCCAACTGGACTGGGAGTCCCTGAAGGGTAGAAGGTCTGTGCTCGGGCAGCCTGGTATCTTCCTGTGTTTGGAAACAGGGAGGAATGGAACCCCATGTTCACATTAACGCTCAGCAAGTCCTGTCTCTTTAGAGACAGAAGAGTAGAGACAGAAGAGTAAGTGGGGAGGTCCATCTGCATATTCTGAGGTCTCCCTTAACCACTAGGCCTTCTCGTATTGTTATGGATGCCACATTGCTCAGAGTTCATCTCCAACCTTCTGGTTTCAGGAATAAGCCCATTTAGACAGATGTCATATTGAAAAATGCTACAAACTGCTAAGGATTTCACCATGCCCTCTGGAGCCTGCATCATTCTGTTAGACTTTCTTACCCAACACACATACAGATATTCTGCATGAGTGTTTCCTGGAAATTGCAAGCAGAGAACTGAATTGGAAGTCCAATCTGGGTTCTGGTCTCAACTCTCTTACTGCTCCAGACCCTAGGCCATGCCACTTTGACCAAGTCCCTTCACTCTCCTGAGCCTTAATTTTCCCATCTATAAAATGAAGAAGCTGAGCTAGTTAACTTCAGAATTTATTTTCAATTTTCTGTTCTGTGATTAAGAGCAGAGCCCTGTTTTTTCTATCTGTAACATGGTAATGGTCACAGATAAGAGAAATAAGAATTGAACTTTCCGTGTGTATCTCCCACTGCAGTGTGCACGTGTGCGCACACACTGCCATCCGAGGCTGTGTTCATGTAATTGATTGATGGAAGGAGACTTAGCCCTTCTTCTCTGCAGCTTGATTATAAGTGAGCTAAACAGATGTCTTGAATTGGGTGATTGGTTCCCAAGATGCATTCCAGGGAGCAGGCTAGTGAAAAGGAAGTGAATGATTTCAAGTTCTGGGGCTCTATGACAAATGAACAGTGGTTGTGGGCAGAGTGGGTAGGGGCCAGGTTGGGTACTTAGTGTTATGAAGCAAGTGACCAGATGTTGATGGCAGCTGGTGGATTAATAAGGAAGGTGACTGGTGAGCCAAGTACCCCTTAAGGAGATAATCCAGAAAGGGGGAGCCACAGTCCCTAATCGTCTAAGCCTGGGCTGGAAGTCAGGCCCCCTGGGTTTCTACTGACCAGCTGGCTAGAGTGAAGTTAGGCAGCTTATTTTGGCCACCTGCCCAAAGGGACAATTATTCTTAGCATGGTAGAGATGGAAGAGACCGGAGAATCATTTTATTCCCCCACTCCATTTTACAGATGAGGACACTGAGGTCTGGAAACCTTAAGTGACTTGTGTGAAGTTATATCACAGAGCCAGAGCTAGAACCCAGGTCATCTCACTTGAGGTCTTCCACAGGCAAGCTCAATCAGCCGTCACAAAGGAAAGTTTGAGAGAGGAGCGCACGTTTCTCCATCACCCCTTTTCCTTTTACGCTTCCAACTGCAACAGGGCTTGAAACAAAGTTTTCTTCCTGCTGTGCTGGATATGCTCCCTCTTATATCCTCTCTGCCATTGCTGACTCCTGGAGACACTTAAAGAGTAACAGCAATGGCCAGGCACGGTGGCTCACGCCTGTAATCCCAGCACTTCGGGAGGCCGAGGTGGGCAGATCACAAGGTCAGGAGATCAAGACCATCCTGGCTAACATGGTGAAACCCCATCTCTATTAAAAATACAGAAAATTAGCGGGGCGTGGTGGCGGGCATCTGTGGTCCTAGCTACTTGGGAGGCTGAGGCAGGAGAATGGTGTGAACCCGGGAGATGGAGCTTGCAGTGAGCCAAGATTGTGCCACTGCACTCCAGCCTGGGCAATAGAGTGAGACTCCGTCTCAAAAAAAAAAAAAAAAAGAAAACAAAAATGAGTGAGTAACAGCAATGACACCCATCATTAAATAAGGCCAAACTGTGTGCAAGTCACCACGCAGGGCACTCAACGTACACTATTGCATTTCACCCTCCTCACAATTCCAGGAGGTGGTCCCTGCTTTAATTCTTATTTTGCAGTTGAAAAAATTGAGGCACAAAAAGATTAAATAATTTTCTCTGACATGTGGGGACAGCCAAATTTCCAACTTGGGAGCCTGACCTCATGCAGGATCTGTGCTTCTAGTTACTCCATGCAGTGCCTCCCCAGACACCCTGGTGCCTCTCCCATCCCCGTGAGAGGTTGATATAAAATAGGGCAAGGACAGAAGGATCTCTCTTCTAGCATGCTTCTCCCTGGGTCCTCCAAGGTCAAGTCAGGTCAGTTCATCCCCAGGTTCCTGGTGGTAGATCTGAGGCACAGGAAGAAGACACGGTGCTATGTATGCATCACAGGGCCAAGATGGTGAGAACATCCATCTATTAATATATGGTATCTCAGGGTTTCTAAAGCATGGCCACATTCATTAATTCATATGATCGTCACAGCAGATATATGTTTTTTTCTTTTC
>NW_012118655.1:1913407-1939845 GCF_000951035.1 Colobus angolensis palliatus
GCAACCATCAAAAAGCATTTTGTTGGCAGAAGAGTACATGCAGGAGGAGACAACCCAAAAAGCTTTATTGGAGGTGAGTTGAGCCATCTGATCACTGGGAGATATTTGAAACCTAGCCATATATGGTTTTGCTAATTTATTCCAGAAAAAAATAGTGTGGATTTTTCAGAATTTTTCTACTTATTTAAGGTATTATTTTGTCTACTTGTCAGGCGCAACTTTGAATAATTATAATAATAACAATCAGGATTAGAAACAGAATTTTAGTACTAGCCTTGCAACCAGCCGCTGTGCATTCTTTCCTGATCCCCATCATTCTCCAGCTTTTTCCTTCCTCTCAGAGGTCTCCAAGGTCCCTCATGACTCTGAAGGCCTATAGCTGGGACATTCTGATGAATCCCTTGAGCAAAGAAGACCCTCTCTGTGCCTCAGGATTAGTGGCCACTGAGAGAGTTCCCTTGAGCTGGGTACAATCTTTAAAGACTGACAGTGTTTTAAGAATGCTAATTTCTGGGGTTCCATTTAATGAAATGTAGCGTTACGTGTAGATCTCTCTAAAGGCCAGCTGCAAGATAATTGCCATGTATGCATGATGTTTCATATGGTTCTTTACTGAAGACACTTAACCAGGCTTGTCAGGAATACATTGACATTTTCCTGTGCCATGAAGAAAACCAGCTTCAGTTGGAGGGGCCAGTAAGTAAAGCTTGAGGATGCATGACAGGTGGTGGTTCAGTACTTCTGCCCAGCTCCCGTCTGGTGCTCCCTGAAGAGGTGACGTTCAGAAAGACTTCTGCAGCCAGGAGAAATGCCCTCCACACTGTGTGTGAAGGACTCATTAATCAGTGGCATGGTCCTAAGTCAGTATTTTCCCTTCCCTGGGTCTTGTTTTTTTCACCTCTCCAATGGAGAAATGGTTGACCTCAAATGTTGCTTAAAGTTCCAACAGCTTCTGACTGCAAATATCACCTAAAGGCAGTGCCAGCCTTACTTTGGTACAACAAAATACTAAAGAAATGGTCATGGTCATGTGCCATCACCTGCTTCAGACTGACAATTGGAATACTATTTCTCAGGAGTAACAGGAAGTGTGTTCACAAAAGGCATGGTTATGCAAATTTGGAATCAGCCAGTGTGCTTTGGGAATTCTCCACTCTAAGCACACGCCTCATCATCTGAAGCCCTTTCAGCTTCTCACCGAGATGACCTGACTGAGGCTTAGCACAAAACAGTATCCCGTATTACAGAGCTGACAATGGCAGAATTGGAGTCGAATCTCAAGTCTTGTGCTCTACTCCTGTGAATCAATCATGATGATATTAAGGTCACTTGATGCATAAGACATATGGCCATAGACGTACGGGGAAAGATTGTACGACTGATTGGTATCACAGACATCACCATTCAACAAGTGAGGACAGTCAGGCCCGGCGTCAGGCTCTGTATCCCAGTAGTTAGACATCAAGTCAAGATAACTGGAGACAGCAAAGCATTTTTAGCGGGAAAATAACCCCAGCACAAAATCACAATCATATTGTCATTTTAAGTGAGTGGCAAACCTGATAATTCTGTTTTCAGACGCAGATCCCATTGACCAAGTATTCAGTTAAATGAACTCTTATAGGCCCCTTCTGAAAACAGATACATCCTGATGGCCACAGAAACTTTGCCCACCCACCCTCAATTTTCTAAACTGGGATCCCAATCAGACCCAAGAAACACAGCACGTATTCTGGAAGACATCAGTGATACGGCTTGACTGTGTTCCCATACAAATCGCATCTTGAATTGTAGCTCCCATAATCCCTACATGTCATGGGAGGGATCCGGTGGGAGGTAACTGAATCATGGGGGCAGGTTTTTCCTGTGCTGTTCTCATGATAGTGAGTAAGTCTCATGAGATCTGATGGTTTTATAAAGGACAGTTCCCCTGCACACACTCTCTTGCCTGCTGCCATGTGAGATGTGCATTTCTCTTCTTTCACTTTCTGCCATGATTGTGAGGCTTCCCCAGCCATGTGGAATTATGAGTTCATTAAGCCTCTTTTTCTTTATAAATTACCCAGTCTTGGGTATGTCTTTGTTAGCAGCATGACAACAGACTAATACAATCAAGAAACCTAGATGGGAACTTTAAGCCCTGGGCTTTATTGCACTTGTGGTTTTGGCTTCTTGAGCCATATAGCCACTGAGAGTCAGACTTAGATCTTGGTGATGTGTCCTCTGACTCAGTCCTCACCTAGGGCATCACAGGCTCAACTTTATAGGTCGTATCAGAGCTTTCAAGACAGCAAAGACACTCTGGCTCCTGTCCTGCCCCCAGCTTTGCCCTGCCTGTCCCTCTCTGGGCCCAGGTCCTTTCCTGCCTCACTTGCAGAGCTCATACATTGTTGTAGTATGAAGTGCGGCCATCCAGAAGAGTATTGGCATTCTAAATCAACACATTGGCTGATTCAGAATTTGCTTATTATGCCATTTTTTGAGCACAGCCTCCTGTCCATCCTGAGAAATAGTATTTCAATTGTCAGTATGAAGGAGGTGATGGCATATGACCATGACCATTTCTTTAGTATTTTGTGGCAGCACAGTAAGGTTGGCATTGCCTTGAGGTGATACTTGCAGAGTCAGACGCTGTCAGCTCTGCCTCCCTTGTGGAGCTCGTACATTGTTTTCTGCCTCACTGCAGCCGTAGACATGGACATGTCTGTGGCTCTGCATGAGGGGAGCTATGTCTGCTGCCTTTTCTATTGGCAATCCTGTTTGTGACCTACTGAAAGGGCCTCAGGACTCACAGGAAGGAAGCACATCGGTAAAAGACCACCGAGTCCTTTCCTATCTGAGTAACATCAGACGTGACTGCACTTCTCTGAGCTCCAATGCTTTCATCTGTTGAGTGGAGATAAGAATCCTGCCTACTTCATAGGGATTAAATAAGATGATCATGTCAGGTGCCTGGCATGGTGACAAGCCCCAGTGAGCCCTTGGTGAGTGTTATTACTTATAAATACACTTCCCACACACCTTCACAGAAGTCCTCTCCATAGGGGTCGGGGCTCTTCTATACGCACTACAGCATGCGTTGCCAGGAACAAGAAAGTAAGTAAGACCTCCAGCTTTACTTCATAATAAGAGACAAAATCAAGAAGGATGAAGTGTCATGGAATTGATGGGCATGGCATTCTTCTCTTTTTTATGACTTTTCTTTTCATTCTGCAGTATTTGTTTCCAAAGCTCACAGTGACCTGAGGCTGCGAGGCCTCATCCAAGGGGCTGATGTGGACCTGCCCTGGGGGGCTGCCCTTCAAGGCCCTGCCACCCTACATTCACCTGGAAACTGGGCAATGTTGGAGGGGATGTCTTTAAAACTAACGGGAGCTGCTTGTCCCCTACCTTGAAACTGACCCAAGGTGATTTAGAAAACTAATAGGATTTAGGAAACTAGTCTCTTGGTTAGCAGGCTCAGGTTAAGGAGGCATAAAGGGCCTTGCTCCAAGGGATTCTGGGGAAATCTGACATCAGTCTGGATACAAAGGAGGATTGTTTGATATTCTGAGCCCACTCAAGAGGAGACCCAAGTGTTCAAAATGCACCAAGCTCCCTATTCCCCTTTTGTGGTGTTATGGAGAATAGCTGGAACCTACATGCAGTCTCCTTGAGTGTCTCGGCCTGGCACATGGCCCTGGTTGGAAGGCCTCCATCTCTGCCTGAGTAACAAATGCTGGGCTTCCTAGGCACAGGCCTTGGGCTTTGGGAGTCTCACACATTCCTAGAGGCTACATTTCCACCCTCAGGTTCAGAGTGTTCAAGGTGGGTGGTCATTGACAACTCTTCTACAGCCAGGGGGTTTTGATAAGGGAGACTGGGTATGTCTTCAGGCAGGGTCACCCCTGTGGTTTTCTGATAGTTACCATAACATTCTTCTGAGTGGCTGTGCTTCATACTACAACAATGTCTAGAAGCTAACTGTTAATGAATTCAGTCTTTAAAATGTGATTCACGCACTGCGAGATTTCAGGAAGTGAGTATCAAATGATAAAAATGTATGAACACACACACACATGTGCAGGTGTGTGCACACATACTCACTTGTTCATCCTGCAACCATTATGTGCAAAACTTACACGAGCTTTCCTTTTTTTTTTTTTTTTTTTTTTGAGACGGAGTTTCGCTCTTGTTGCCCAGACTGGAGTGCAATGGTGGGGGTCTCAGCTCACTGCAACCTCAGCCTCCCGGGTTCAAGAGATTCTCCTGCCTCAGCCACCCGAGTAGCTGGGATTAGAAGTATGTGCCACCACACCTGGCTAATTTTGTATTTTTAGTAGAGACAGGGTTTCTCCATTTTGGTCAGGCTGATCTCCAACTCCCGACCTCAGGTGATCCGCCTGCCTGGGCCCTCCCAAAGTGCTGGGATTACAAGTGTGAGCCACTGCGCCCGGCCAAGCTTTCCTTTTTAATTCTTTGAGAATCTAGAGGCAAACCAAGTCCCCATTGAGTGTGATGTATATTGAACCTCCTTCCATAGGAAATCTGTCTCTTGGGATGACAACAAGTCCCTGTTTAGGGGCAGCAGCTCCTCAGCAGAGGCAGGCTGAATGGTCTGTAGGTTTGGTTGTGTCGGCCCAGGGTAAGCCTATATATAGTATCACTGACCTTCAGAGATGAAGGGCACCATGGAGGATACATGCTCCATTTCTTTCATCTTTCAAATGCAAAGAAACAGGCCTAGAGACAGAAATGGACCTGCTGGGGTCTCAGCTGCTCTGTGCAGGACCAAGCCCAGAACCATCCTCCCTGCTCTGCTAGAGCCCTTTCCCTTCACAGCACTTGACGCTCCTCTCAGCTGGTAGATCTTTTCCAGAAACTTGCATTACCTTACCTCTCTTCCATGGTGGAAACAACAAGAAAGTAGGTGGCAGTGATTTCACGTATGTGATTGGCAGGTCCTGGAAAGTGTGTCTTTTTCTCAATGCTCTTTTTCAATGGTCAGATTCTCTTGGGTCAAAACAAAAAAGGTCAAGATCTCTGGATTCTCCTGAAGGTCACAGTCATTCTGCAAAATGGGCCTGACATTGAGAAAATATAGATCTGTCCCCTATCATGGAGAAGCCTTTTCAGATATGAAAAGTTTGCAGGCTTTGGGTCTGAGAATAACCAAGATAAAACACTTCATGGGTTTCTCATCTATTGTGTAATTTAATCTTCAGCGCTAAATTGAGATTCTGAAACTGTGGGAGAGAGACGAACAACACTGGATATTCTGCATTATCCAGTTCTAGGTCACTCTCTGGGTCTGCCTTGGGGTAGTCCTTTGATTTGGGGGCCAGAAAACTTTTTAAGCCTCAGCTTCCTCACCTATAGAGAGACGAAGAAACCAACCACTTCTCGGTGTTGTTCTGAAGATGAGGTACAGTGATGGAAGGAAAACACCCAGGACAGTGCCTGGAAGACCGCCAGGAGGGGCTGAGTGAATGTAGTTTCCCACCCTTACCCCTGGGTGGGTATGGACCTGCCTCTGCGGTTGGGTTGCTTAAGGTTCAGCACTATGCTGAAGCCCTCGACCCCTCTGAATCCTTCCTGTAAAGTAGGTTCTACAGTCTCTACCTAACAGGCACTGAGTCGGAAGAGGGTGAAGGAGAGACATTCAAGAAGCACACTAGGTCTAGAACCTCGGAAAAGACCCAAGGAAAATAAGACTTAACCTGGTGTTTCAGACAAGTCCCAAGGTATTATTGCCCAAGAGGCACTGAGGCTAGTTTGAGAGAGAAAAACCTGTGTCCACATTTTATAAGAAATTAAATCAGAATGTAGAAAAAGCCCAATTCAATTTCACCCAAATGAGTAGTAATATTAACTCCATTCCTATTTAAAGCTGGAAAGTACAGCTTTAACAGCTAAAAGGAGGTTGCTGCGGACTGAGAATTACAGAAGGAACTCATTTGATAATCGGTACATTTGCATAGCCTGTTTTACTAGGCGGGATCTGGCCCAAACACAGCCAATTATCACACTTAAACTCTCCAGAGTTCAAAGATCCCAGAATTAATATGCTTGGTGCTGGGATTGTATATTCCACTGTCCGTTTGTTGAATACACATGTAGGGCACATTTGCCAGGCAGGACACAACTCAGACAGTTGGCACACCTCACCTCTGTCTTGAATAGAAGTAGGTCATCTTTCATTGGAGGAGAAAAATCAAGATAGAGGATGGCTGCAGAAGTTGAATCTTTGGGAAAGGCACTGATAATTGTCAGTGTGGGATGGGAGTGGCTGGGGGCTTTCTCTCCCTTCCTCTGACGTGAACGTCCACCAGTGTGGATGTGTCTTTTTGACCCTCCCCGGAGGAGTTACATTTCATGGCTACGCCTCTCCTTATTAGTCATGTTTCATAGCTACGCCTCTCCTTATTAGTCATGTTTCATAGCTAATCCTTCCTATGTCACTTTGGTGTTGCAAAGTACAAAATGTTGGACCAGTTTTCTCTTTGTAGTCTGCTATGAAAACCAGGTGTCTTCAAATACATCTTGCAGATTAAGGCAGCCTGTGGTTCCTGGACACCAACTGTAGAGCAAGTGGCCTATCAACCCAAAGTGAGAGCTACCCATTTCAGCTTGCCACTATGAAGTCAAGTTGTCTGAATCGTGAAAGGGCAAGGAGTAGTCACCTTAGGGCCAGAAGGATGGCAGCTCCTGGAAAGCAGCTGAGGAGCAGAAAGACACTCAATAGAAGTGTAATTGAAGGATTTTTTTTTTTTTTTCTTTTCTCCTACACTTAAATAGTTTGGTTAGTGTTAACATGAATATTTTGCTCCCAACTCTGCAGCAGGGCCAGCTGTCTACGGGTGTGGACACCCATTGGAAGACAATCCAGTGACCAGCTGCCTGCCTTAGAATCTGCCCCCACTGTATTCTGAAATTTCCAACACCAGACTTATCTTGGAGATTGGGGTAGTACTAGCCTCAGAAGCAGCTGTTAAAATGCACAAATGCTAATTGGGACGTAGCACCCATTAGCACTGTCACAAATATTGAATTATCAAAATAGCTATTATAGCTCTTCTGAGGCCAAGGAGTTTGGAATCTTTAAAAAGCCAAATCAAATGGGAACTTTAAAAAATATCTGGTCTAGATTTTATATTTGAGAAACTTGAGGCCCAGAGAGGTTGAGTGACTTATTCAAGGTCACCAGCAAATTGGTGGCAGAGATGGAGCTGCAGCCCAGGTTTCACCAGGTGCTTGTTCCTGGAATCTTCTAGTCTATAAGTCCTTTGTTTTCCAGATGAGAAAACCAAAGTTCACACATGAGAGGTAACTGGATAAGCCCGGACTCAAACTGAATTCCTCAGATTGTCTGTCCAATATCTATCACATTATCACTTTTTTTCTTATTCCCATGGCTTTGGGGAGAGGATGAAGTAAGAGGTGGTTGAACGTTTTGTGTCTTGGCATCTTCCATGAATACATAAGCCAGCTTTGACAGCCCACCATGTGCAAAGTTCTTCAGCCACTTTGTAGAGTAGACAATGAGCAAGGAAGGGGAAGAAAAGCTGAGTGGCTCATTTACCCTAAAAGTGGGGCAAATGTGGAATCATTGGACAGAAAGAGTCTGCCTAGCGAAGCTCAACAAAGTACAAAACATCCCAGGGCATGGGCCTTTCCTGCCTCTCTTTTCTCTCTCTCCTTACCCAGGGACCCTCCCCAATCACTCCCCAAGAGAAAATAAACCCTGATTCGCTGTCATCACCTTGGCTGTCTTCTCTGGAGAGGATATTGAAGGGTAGGTTATAGGGCTGGCAAAGCAGGCTATGAGGAAACTCCAGTTCCCTGTGGCCTTTCTCTTATCAATCAAGAAGGACAGAGTCTGGGTAGCATTTTTCAGGGCATCCAATATGGACCAGGTCCATTTTTTTTATAGGCAGTACATTTTTTGTATTATTACCTTTTTTTTGTTTGTTTTACTTTAAGTTCTGGGGTACAAGCACAGAACATGTAGATTTGTTACATAGGTATATGTGTGCCATGGTGGTTTGCTGTACCTATCAACCCGTCACCTAAGGTTTTTAATTTTTTTTATTTATTTATTTTTTCTTTTTTACGGAAAAGGGCAAGCAGGTTTTATTTCTGGTCAGGCATGGAAAAGGAGAGAGCACTTGCTCTAAAGACAGCTTCTCCCAGAGCAGTGGGAAGCTGGGGAATGTTACAGGGTTAGACGTGTGGGTCAGAGTCTATATAAGCTTGTGTGGGGAAAATCTTCAGACACGCAGGTGCAGATCAAGAACATGCTCTTCATATGACACGTGTACAGAAAGTGGCAGCGATTCTCTTCTATGGGTGGGAACTTTTGCATTATAATGATATGCTAATGATCTAAAGGTGACAGGGGCCACTGGTTCTGGTTTGCTCTGGTTTTGTGCAGGCCTTATCTTTCTCTGCAAAACGTCCTGAAGTTCCCAGACCATCTGGAGTTCTTTTTTTATTTTTTTTAATACTTTAAGTTCTGGGATACATGTGCAGAACATGCAGGTTTGTTATATACGTACACACGTGCCATGGTGGTTTGCTGCACCCATCAACCTGTCATCTACATTAGGTATTTCTCCTAATGCTCTCCCTCTCCTATCCCCCCACCCCCCGACAGGCCGTGGTGTGTGATGTTTCTCTCCCTGTGTCCACATGTTCTCATTGTTCACCTCCCACTTGTGAGTGAGAACATGTGGTGTTTGGTTTTCTGTTCCTGTGTTACTTTGCTAAGAATGATGGTTTCCAGCTTCATCCATGTCCCTGCAAAGGACATGAACTCATCGTTTTTTAAAGCTGCATAATATTCCATGGTGTACATTTGCCACATTTTCTTTATCCAATCTATCATTGGTGGGCATTTGGGTTGGTTCCAAGTCTTTGCTATTGTGAACAGAGCTGTAATAAGCATATATAGGCATGTGCCTGTATAGTAGAATAATTTATAAACCTTTGGGTATATACCCAGTAATGGGATTGCTGGGTCAAATGGTATTTCTGGTTCTAGATCCTTGAGGAATCACCACCCTGTCTTCCACAATGGTTGAACCAATTTACATTCCCACCAACAGTGTAAAAGTGTTTCTATTTCTATTTCTCCACAGCCTCACCAGCATCTGTTGTTTCCTTTTTAATGATCACCGTTCTAACTGGTGTGAGATGGTATCTCATTGTGGTTTTGATTTGCATTTCTCTAATGACCCGTGATGATGAGCTTTTTTTCATATGTTTGTTGGCCACATAACTCTTCTTTTGAGAAGTGTCTGTTCTTATCCTTTGCCCACTTTTTGATGGGGTTGGTTGGTTGTTTTTCTTGTAAATTTGTTTAAGCTCTTTGTAGATTCTAGGTATTAGCCCTTTGTCGGGTGGATAGATTGCAAACATTTTTGCCTATTCTGTAGGTTGCCTGTTCACTCTGACGCATCATCTAGGTTGTAAGCCCCGCATACATGAGATATTTGTAGAGAGTGTGTTTTACCACCAGTTCTTACAGCCAACTTGAGTGGTAATTATCAGCCCAATGTACAGGTGAGGGAATTAAGGGACAGAGAGGTGAGTTTTCTTGCTTGGAGTCACCGGGCTGGTAAAAGCAGTGCCAGACTTGGACTCAGTCCTCGTGCATTGCTTGTGCCGGCTCTGCCCACTCACCCTCAGGCCCTCTCTGTGTCTTCAGGTAACTTCACAAGATGCAGAGCTTCCCACCATTCAACCTGTTAGTTAGCTCTGCTTTTTACCTGCCTTCTCTGAGAACATCTCCCATAATATGAGTTACAGAAAGGGCGCATTTTACTCTCTTCGGCCCCTTTTCACCAGTACAGAGCCCTGTGGTATTGACAACTGATCTCCCCTGGACAGGGCAAAGGGTGTGGAGGAGATGAAGGCCAGCCTCCTAGTGTGGAGTGGAGGGGGCTGAAAAGCCACATTTGGGAAATGGTTTGTTCCACTGATCCTTGGCTATTATTGCAGGTCTGGAGTGCAGCTTTGACTTCCCCTGTGAGCTGGAATATTCCCCTCCACTGCATGACCTCAGGAACCAGAGCTGGTCCTGGCGCCGTGTTCCCTCTGAGGAAGCCTCCCAGATGGACTTGCTGGATGGGCCTGAGGCAGAGCGTTCTAAGGAGATGCCCAGAGGTAAGGGAGAGACCACTGGTGATGTCGTGGGTGGGTCAGGGCCAGGCTGGAATGCCTGTTTCTGTTTGAAATGATGAGACTTCACCCCTGTTCTGCTCTGTTTCCTTTGAAACCTGCTTTTCATATCTGTGCCTTTCCATGGCTTCTTTGGCCATGCAAGGAAGGGAGGAAGACAAGTCCCATCTCAAGTTCAGCCCAACCCTTTATTCTTTAATAAGTAATAAAAGTAGGGTTTCATAACTCTCCTCCATGCAGATTTCCCTGTAAGAGAAAGTGCTGATCGGTATTTGAAATGGGGTTGCCAGATAAAATACAAGATACCTCATTAAATTTGAATTTCAGATGAACAGCAAATGATTTTTTAGTATAAGTGTTTCTCATGCAATAGTTGGAACACAACTTAAACTAAAAACTATTCCAATTATATAAAACAATTCAAATGTAATTGAGTGTCCTGCATTTTTATTTTTACTGCCAAATCTGGCAGTCCTAATTTGGAAGGTATTGTAGAACTGGCTTAAATGTTTGTTTCAAAGCTGTTCATAAAGACTCAAGTGACATGTTTGCTTGGTGTGATGCTTTCTGTGGCCCTGAGCTGTTTATGAATGTCCCCTTCTTTATTATCAGGGCCTAAGAAAGGTAGGCTCAGAGGAAAGTAGTGGGCAGTTGTTAAATTGTGCTGAGTTTCTTGGAGAGAGATATGGAGGCAGTAAGCCCTAGTCTAGTTTTATGTCTCACCAAGCCAAATCTTAGGGCTCCCAATGTCTTGAACCCAGAAAACCCTACTGACTCAGAATTGAAAGCCTATGTTCCTGGCTTTTAGGAAGAAGTAATAACTGAAATGGCAATGGGCTTATTGAACATTCAGGGTAGTTTTTTCAGTTTGCAAAGCACTCCCACCTACACCATCTCATTGGATTTCAGTGAGAGAGGCAGGGCAGAGAAGAAAACTAGTGCTCAGAGAGGGTGAGTGACTTGCCCAAGATCATACAATATGTACATGTGAGTCTGGGTCTAAATACCTGCTGTGATGAGTCCTAGACAAGGGTACTTTCCACCACATCATGCTTCTGTCTTTGTAGCAAGACCAGGACCAGAGCGTGCTCTGTGGCCAGGTTCTTGACAGAGATCATCTCAGGCTCATGCTACTAGGGAGTCTAACAGGTCAGATCTCGGATAAGCTGATGAGGGAGATTGGAGGTGGCACAAAAACAGCTAATGCTCTCAAGCTTATACCTCAGTCTACCTTGTCATCAAAGAACCAAAAGAGACTTTCCTTTCTATACACTTTCCTGGGCTGACATTTTGTTTTTATAACTCTTTTGGGATTGCTTGACCTTGACTTATATTTTAAGCTGCTTCTATCTGGATTTTGATAGGTATTGTAGTGTGTGTATGTGTAGGTGGATGCTCTTAACCAGAAAGTGCATCAGAATTCTTCTGGAGAACTTATGGAAAATACTGCCTCGATCCCATAACCTGAGATTCTGATTCAGTAGATCTGAGATGGAGACTACATATCTGTGTATTTTATGTTTTTACTAGGAAATTTAGCAAAAAGTGGATATAATATGTATGCATAGATTAGAGATTACAACAAAACCAACAACACTTGCATTCTCACTGCCAAAAAGCTGAAGAATCTGAACATTATCAGTCTTTTGGGGGTTTCCTCTATCCCACCTAGATCACAAACTTTTCCTTACCCTCCAAGGTAATCACTCTCCTACATGTTGTGTGAATCGCTTATTTGCTCTTTTTCATGGCTATACTACCTATGTATATAGCTCCAAACAACATATTGACTAGGTTTGCATGTTTTCAGCCTTGTATATAAATGGAATTATGCTGTCTTTGATCTGTTCACTTTGATAGATGTAGCTGTGATTCATTTGCTTTTGGTACTATATTCATCCTTTGCATAAAAATACACAGTTGATCTCCTCTACTGTCATTGAACATTTGAATTATTTCCAGGTTCTTGCTATTGCCATCAACACTATTGTAAACATTTTTGTACATCTCTCTTGGTGCACATGTTCAAGATTTTATCTAGAACAGGGACCCCTAACCCCCAGGCTGCAGACTGGTACCTGTCCAAGGCCTGTTAGGAATGGGACAGATAGCTGGAGGTGAGTAGCAAGCGAGCCAGCATTACTGCCTGAGCTCCGCCTCCTGTCAGATCAGCTGCTGCAGTAGATTCTTATAAGAACATGAATCTTATTGTGCACTCAGCACACACACAGACTGTGCATGCAGGGGATCTAGGTTGAATGCTTCTTATGAGAATCTAATGCCTGATGATCTGAGGTGGAACATTTTCATCCCAAAACCATCTGTGGAAAAATTGTCTTCCAAGAAACTAGTCCTTGGTGCCAAAAAGGTTGGGGACCATTGCTCTAGAGCATGTAACTAAGAGTGGAATTGCTGGGTGAGAGGGTCAGTGCATTTTCCATTTCATTGGTTAATGCCGGTCTATTTTCCAAAGTGGTTGCACCAGTTTGTACTCCCACTAGTGATATATTGGTATTCCTCCCCATGGCTTTACATCCTCATCAATATCTGCTGTTGCCAGACTATATTTTTTTATCTGTCTGGCGAATGAAATACAGGATCCCACTGCAGCTTCAATTTTCATGGAAGTCTGTTTTATTTTATTTTTCATAAGTTTCTTGGGTGATTCTGAGGCATAGCTGGGCTTGTAATACTGTTGAGTTACTCTCATTCAGACTTACTCCCATTCAGCCACCCCTAGGACTATCTCCAGAGTCCAACATTTAACCTCTAGAAACATGTATTTTTGGTCACTACAGATTTTTTAAAAGTTTATATTCCAGGAGTGGAATTGTGATTACAGTTCAGTGAGATCAAGAGAGAGGGACAAGTGGAAATTGTGTTCTTCGTGAATTCCACTGATGGTACGCAGTCACACATTACAACTTTGAAAGTTTGTGCTTTAAAAACATTTTTAAACAGTGCCAATACATTGTGCATTTCACTTGGTGACCTGTTTCTCCTCTTCCACCTGTGATTGCTGACATGAGTACATTATACTGAGTGCTATGAGAAAACAAAAAAGAAGGGGAAGAGGAGACAAAGAAGAAAATAAATAAATTTTTACTTCTCAGCATTCCTTAGCATGGAAACATATCAATGCCTTTTTGTTTTTATGAAGCTGGATCCCAAGGGTCAGTGCACACACTGAATATGAAACTTTCCCATTAGATGAATCAGGATTGGAATATCCATTTATTTAAAGTAAATGTTGTCAACTTCCATTACTCTGAAAAGTCATCACTGTTAGCATCAGGTAGTAGTTAGCAATACTAAGGATGGTGGTATGAACAACCATAGCAAAAGCTGCTGTGGATACACCAGACTCCTTTACCAAGCTCTTTCATGAACGGGCACATCCAAACATAACTTAAGAGAGGCTTACCACTGGCAGAAACTTCTAATTTTTCTGGGGTCTAATGGAGGGGTCTGTACTCACACAGCATGGATCAGTCATGGAAACAAGATCAGCCTCCCAGCCCTCCCAGAAACTCCACTGCTTCAGTAATGACACTGAGAGGTGTTTGGAGCTTTCAGGAGTGGGTCTCTCATCACTTTTCTAGTCAATTCTTTACACCACTACCTTTCCCTGAAGTAGCATTGTTCCTCATGAAGCAGCCTACTGTAATAAACTCCCTGACCTTCAGGGAAAGAAGTGAAGGTAAAGGAAGAGAAAACAACCTGTCCATTCTGCACAATGGCCAAGCAGGGTCCTGTATTCCAATCCTAACTCCCAGAGCTTTAGAGTCTCAGTTTCTCGGTCATTTTGGCAGAAAGGGTGCTGGTGGTGAAGATGAGAAGTGGGGATGGGTTACCTTTAGTATGGTGTAGTCACTATTTTGTTTTCTAACTCAATATTCATGGGTCAGAGAGTATTTAGATGATATTGCAATATTTCTTGTCAGGTATAGAAGGGCCAGAAAAAGGCAGCAAGATGATACCAATCAAAGAAAATGAACTGTAAGTGTATAAATCCTGAATGATTTTAATTTATGGCCCCTGTAGCTGAGAATAATAAGGAAGATACAATTCAGAGCAGCAAGATAATAAAAAGTGAACATTTTGATGGAACATAATATTATAAATGAATAAAATCTTGAAGAACCATCAGATAGAGGCATTCTGTGACTTTTTAAAAAGTGCCAGGGGCCATGTTGATATCTAACTGCTTCCAGTGTTTTGGAATGTAGTCAAGGTATTTTTCTTCTCCAGTAAGGCAAGATTTTATTGTGTAGCATGAATCCTGGCTTAAAAATGGAAAACACACTCTCACCCCATCCACAGAACCCCCTCCCCAGCGCCTCACTCACAGGCACACACAGGAAAGATGGAAGCAGACTCCAGAGTGAGGAGGCTCCTATTCTTCCTGGATCAGCTCAGCTCTGTCCCAGTGCTCCGACTCTCAGGTTTTTGCTTTGATTTGTTTTGTTTTGGTGGAGGGTCTGGATGTAGCACTGCTACTGAGGTTCTTCTGTTCATCAAGATGGCTTCGTTTTCAAAAGGTGGTGAAACACTGTCCTGGAGCCCCGGAGTGGCTAAGGATGCTTTCACACATGACTAGGGTATTGCAACACCAGGATGGAGTCATTCAAACTTTTGATGCACTCCTGTTGTACCCTTGTGTATTAGTTTCCTGTGGCTGTTTTAACAAATTCTTACAAACTGGATGGCTTAAACAACAGAAATTCATTCTCTCCTCATTCTAGAAGTCAAGAGTATGAAATCAAGATGTCTGCAGGGTTAGTACCTTCCAGAGGCTCTAAAGGGAAATCCTTTCCATGCCCCACTCCTAGCTTCTGGTGTTGCCAGGAATCCTTGGCATTCCTTAGCTTGTAGATGTCTCACTCCAAACTCTTCCTCTGTCATCACACAGCATGCCTCCTGTGTCTCTGTCTGAAGTCTGTGTCTTAACGGGTCATATGTTATTAGATTGAAGGTCCACCTTAAGTCCAGCATGATCTCATTCTGGGATGCTTGATAACATCTGCAAATACTCTATTTTCAAATCATGTCATCTTTACAGGTACTCTGGGGTTAGGATTTGGACATATCCCTTGGGAGCCACTCTTCAGCCCACTACGCCTTGGTTTTTCTCCCACTGTGTCTGGGTTGGCGTGTGGATCCCATGCACCTGTGGGATTCAGACCCTTCAGGAATTCTGATTAGACAGGTTCAGAGAAGCCCAGATTCATGCCAGCATTTCTCATCATTTCTTCAATTTCTTCCCCCACCCCAAAAGTTTGCCATGTTCTTAAAAGGGTCCCTGAACACTTCTCAAGTGAACTGTATCCCAGGAGTAGCAGGGACCTGAGTCACCTTTTGAGCTGCAGGTGCAGGCTTTGTGGGAAAATCCTCTCAGGATATAGCCTCCTTTGCACCCACAGTCACTGCAGGCTGCAAATAAGTGGCTGAGTTGACTCTGAGTCTCACCTCTGACTCTTGATCTTTTGAGGCATTGATAGGCTACTGGAATGATAAAGGCCTGCCCAGCATTTCCTCCTTCATCAATGAAACTCATCATTAGCCAACCCATTTCTGCCTTCAGGCTTCCTTTGCTGATTGATGGAGACCTCTGATACCTACATGCGAATGGGTTTACCACTCTTCCTGGAGAGGAAGTTCCATAGGTGAGGAAGGGTAGGAGGTGTCCTCACAGATGAAGACAGGCTCTCAGTAAGATGGAGAGGGACGACTTCAGAGCTGGAGAATCACTGATCTTTATCCCGAGAGCGCTGCCATTGTCCCTGCTCTGCACCACTGCAGAGTGAAATGTACTAATGCAGGCTTCAAGTCCGGCATTGACGGCCCACAGGGTTCAGTGGTCACCCTGAAGTTCATCTGGTTGATGGGAGTCAATAATTACACACTTCACTTTGTCTGTAGGGACAGCCTGTAGCAAACCTCTTGTTTTAGAAGAATATTGAAGTTGGGGAAACAGGAGAGGTAAGAAAACTGAAAGAGAAGAAAAATGTAATCGGAGTGACTGCTGATCACACACACAGAAATGCAGACACGCACTCACAGGCCGAACAATGTTCCTTTCTTTTCACTTGTTTCAAACCGGATGATCTAAACTGGGACTGTCCTTGCCAGGTATTCACAGGCTGCAGCTCCCCAGAGCTCCCTTCTTTTGCTGCTCTATTCATGGCCAAGTTTATACTTTAAGTCAATGGTCTCCAAACTTTATTTTGTTGTATGCCCCATCGGTAAAATTTTTGAGCATGTACTCCTACCATGTTATATTCATCAATTATGTGCACTTTTGTGTGCCTAATTGTATAATACTATTTATTAGCAAAGGTTTTTCTTTTCTTTTTTAGATAATATAATTAGAGCCACACATCTGTCCTCTATAAATGGAATCAGACTTCCTTGTTTGTTAAGTCATCTCACCCTGGCCCAAAGTTTCCCGATATCTCTGTCCCTTTTCCAGTCCTTTAAGGAGCATTTTTGGGTCAGGGTTCTCCCTGTCGACTCTCTTCCCATTACATGGGCTATGCTGGCCAGGGACTCCTTCACCAGGAAGGCCTCACACACAGCTCTAGCCCCTGTGTTCCCTCTTAAGTTTCAAAGACCTTTATCCTCTTTTCTCAGAATCTACATCGTTTGGAGAGGAAAGAAATAACTTCTTGGTTGACTGCTACTGACAACACTAACTCTCCAAAGTCAAGAGATATCTTTATAGAAATTCATGTTTTCATTTCAACTGACATACCTAAGATACAGGCTGCAACCAATATTTCCTACTGGCTTATCTAAAAAACTATCTTGGTGCTGTTTATGATGGTGAAAACTAGAAATAATTTAAATGCCTAAAATAAGGAATTAATTAAATAAAATACAGTATACCTAAAATATTATAACACAATTACAGGTATACTTTGTAAAAATATTGAATAATATGGGGAAGTATTTGGAACCTATTATAAAAAAGCAAGTTAAAGAATGTGTGTAGTAGAAGTTGTTTGTAAAAGAAAAAAAACTATGTACATAAGGAAAAAGTCCATAAGGAAATATACCAACACAGTAGCAGAAGTTATTTCTAGATAGATTAATTATTAGTGATTTTCATTTCCTTGTGTTGCTTTTGCTATTTTCCAAATTTGAGTTCATTAACATGTATTATTTTTATAATAAGATAAAACATGCCATTATTTTTAATACAAAGGGATAAAAAATTCTCATTCGAGACTGTATTCCATTGAGTTATCTTAGACTTTGGGGGAAAAATGTTAACTATTTTGTGCCACCACCACAGTCAAAAAAGCCCATCCAAAAATTCTGGCTAGGATGCAGTAGGCAAGCAGACAGACAAGCAGGTTATTTTCCTGCCTGCCTGCCTAGGGACAGCACATTGGCAGCTGGTATGGGCTCCCAAGTCCAGAGCACCCCACCCCATACCTCTTTCTGCTTGGCTTATCCTTGAAGGGTAGGAAGAGGGAAATGTGGAAAGTAAGTGTGCAGTAGGCTCAGGAATATACCCAGCAGCCAAATCCAGCATCTAAGTAAGAGTACAGAAACACACCCACTTCAGTTCAATTTTTGCCCCTGCAGACTTACCAAGAGGGCTCTGGGTGCTCATGCTTTTCATTTGAGCATGATTTCTCATCACACTAAGGTCACTGGGTGGATGTGTGGCCTTTTATCCCTGCCCGTCTTCTGGAATTCACCAGGAAAGCCCACATTAGTTCTCTGGTTCTGTTTGCAGAAGCATGCCACTCGTCTCTCAAGCAATATGGTCCCTGGCCCTTAGATCTGGACCCTTGAGCAATCACATCAATAAGTTGTGGCGTGTGATTCTTTCCATCTAATGTGATTCTGATACAACTAGCAGCTGGAGTTTGGGCTCCTGAGAAAAGTTGCCTTAATGAGTGGCATTCTTGCCTCGGGGTGGAACTTCCAGGGAAGTATTATTCACCTCACCATCAGGACAGGCCTCTCCTGGGGTGCTGGGATGGATTATAGATGTCCGGTGAACATGGAACCCCTCCTAACTGAACCTCATGGGTCTGCCCACAGGGAGATGGGGAGCTAGGCATGTGGAGCAAGGAAAGAAGGACTGGCTGGGGAAGCAGAGGCCTGGCTCTGGTCCCAGCTCTGCCATTAGGAGCATCACTTTACCTCTCTGGGTCTTGGGTTCCTCATCTGTTAGGTAATATCTTTGACTAGATGGTCAGTAAGGCCATTTCCTGCTCTAAGACAAGGGTTAGGCATATCCAATACAAATGATGGCCAAATACCTGGCAAAAAACCTGTAAGGCACAGAAATCTCTACCAGCCCAGAGAGAGAGACCCACCTCCTAAGGTTTGGGCATGGTTTCTGGAATCTAAACAGCCCAGTGATTCAGGTCACCCTTTGAACCACAGTGCCAAGATAGAATCATTGCCTCCAGAAACCCTAGTATTTTCTCTGGAGGAGGGAAAGAGGAACTCCTGGCCCATCACAGCAGCTGAACTTGTCAGATTAGATTCCAGAGGTTTGGGAGCCTGAGGAGGGATCATAGCATAGAACTAAAAACTAGTATTGGCAAATTAATGCTTCCTCCAGCCCCCAACAAGATGTCCCAATCCCTAGAACCTGTGAAGATGTTACCTTATAGGGCAAAAGAGACTTTGCAGATGAGATTGTCTTGGATGATCTGGGTTGACCCAGCGGAATCACAGGGGTCCTTAAAAGGGAAGGAGGGAGGCGGGAGAGTCAGTGTCAGAGAAGGAATGTAAAGAGGGAAGCAAAGATCAGAAAGAGATGGAGATTTAAGGAGGTTACATTGCTGGCTTTGAAAATGGAGGAAAAAGCCATGAGAGGAAGAATGGAGGTGGTCTCTAAGGGCTGGAAAAGAAGAGGACGTGGATTCTACCTGGAAGCTCATCCAGAAGGAATGCAGTTCTGCCAACCCATTTTATACTTCTGACCTGCAGAACCAAAAGATAATACAATTGTGTCATTTTCAGCCCCCTACTTTCTGGCAATTGGTTACTGCAGCAATAGGATACTAACACAGCTGGTCTTGACGAAGTTGGCAGGAAAATTGACATGCTCTTGGGGCCAGGGCCAGGGCTTACCTGGGGCATGATTCTAGAAGGAACAGGGCTGAGAAGACTTCAAGACAAACTGACTTAGATACATTGAAGATATCCAGTGAATTCTGGCTGAAAATGCAGTCCTTAAACTGTCTCTTCCACTGTAAACAGAATAAACTTCTCTATGGACAGAAATGGGACAGAAATACCCAAGAGGACAAGAGCTGAGGCCAGAAATAAGGAGATGCATCTGGGAATCTGGCTCTTGTATGGCAAGAAGTACCGAAAGTACCCCCAGGGAGGGTCCCGGAGAAGGCCAGTTGCTAGAAATGTGGTACCTGGGGTAAGGCTACTACTTTATCTGTGGAGAGAGCCTGAAATAGCTGTAACAGTTGCCAAGAGCTTGGTTTCTATGAAGCTCCTGTCTGGGGTGGCTGGAGGAGGCAGTGAAAGTACACACGCAGGGGCTGGGGTGAGCTGCCAACTGGCTCAGAAATGAGCCCTGTTTCCTGTCCCAAATGAAACTAGTAAGAGTTGCAGACTGTGAAGTGCTTCTCCAGCCACAGTCACAATTGATTCCTATGACATAGCAAGATAAGTATTATCATATTCCTAATTTATAGATGATGACCTAAGATGAACTAGTAAGTTTCAAAGAGAGGAAACTGAGTCTTTCTCATTCATTGCAGTGTTCCAAGAGCCTAGCCTAAGCCTCAATATAAAATAGGCATTCATTATATATTTCTTGACCTATAGTTAGAAGCTTGGAGAGATAAAGTAAGAGGTTCAAATCTGCAAAGTCAGTATATTGCAGAATCAGATATTCAATTCCAGTTTTTGAACACCCAGTCTTACGTTCTTACCATTATGACAAGCTCTTCTTAAAGCACAATGTTTCCCAGGCCTGTGCCTACAGAATACTCACCCTCATTAGATATCTGGCAGTATATTCAGAAGTTCGGGGCATCACCCAGATACCAGTGATACTGGGTTATCCGCTTTCTTCCATGACACAACCAAATTACATCAATTGGGGTGTCTGGAAGTGCAGTGTCTTCGGAGGGGTCTTGGGAAGCCCACTGTTACCTGTGTCTTCTTTGCAGATGGCCAGGTTGAGGGGTGCTGCCCAAGGCAACTGCAGCCTAAAACTTACCATCCATCCCGGCCACACAGAGATGCAATCCATGTGAGGAAGTGGAATTGGTTACTGCATGAGCTAAGCTGTTTATAGTTTCCCTGCCCTTTTAGAAAAGGAAGGAGCACTGTGCTGAGAGTTGAGTGCTGGGTTGGTCATTGGTTGACATGTGACCTCAGACCTCAGTCTCTTAATTGGTGAATTGAGTGGGTGGGACTAGATCATCTATGAAAGAATGTGGAGCTGTCTTTTTGCTTTCCTTACTTCCTCGTGTTAAGAAGCTTTTATTAGTGTTATCTGAGTTTTTTAGCCTCACTGATTTCTATATATCAAATAATACAGATAAGACACATCCTAAAGAAAAATGGGCTCTGCTTAAGAAAAGCCATGAACCACTCTGAATTTATGCTTGAAGAGATTTGAAAGAAAGCCAAGACCTTGCAAAAAGAATAAAATAAAATTCTCTTGAATGGGGATAACTACAGAATTATTCTACTTAGAGTGGAAAGATAATCTTTACTCATTCAAGATGGAGAAAGACTGGTTCAATGTAAGTTGAAGGGGGATCTGGGGGTCATTTTACCTCTGTGGCTCCCTTTCCTGACTTGTTATAAAAACCAATCGAATAATGCACAAGAGACCATTCTGTAAACAGGAAAATGGCATAGTAGAGTAACATGCAGCCCTGCCTGACAGCAGCCATCCAGCCACAGCAGCCTGAAGCAAGTGGTGCTGCTCTGTCTTGGTGTAAGGATCTTGACCCTACAAAGCAGGCTTATTGGCCCAGGCATTCACATATAACATCATATCTGGGGGGGTGGGAGGTGGGGTTAAACTCAGGAATTTTGGACATGACAAAGGATATGGTGAGAATGAGGAACCCTCACCTGAGGCAGTAATCATGCACGTTTACAAATGGAAGTGCAGCAAGCTTGAAAAAATACACAGGGCTTCAAATCTCATTGTCCAGCTCTTTCTACTAAATGATTGGTGAGGACCTTTAACCCGCATGCAAAGGCTGTGGTCAGGTTATTCTTATCTAATGCATTATGGTCCACTTTGAGTTTTCTGCATCTTGCTTTGGGATCCTTACTATGATTGCTAGTCATGCTTTTTTTATTTTCTTTCTTGAGACAGAGTCTTACTCTGTTGCCCAGGCTGGAGTGTAGTGATGCCATCTCAGTTCACTGCCTCCTGGGTTCAAGCCTCTGCCTCCTGGGTTCAAGCAACTCTCCTGCCTCTGCTTCCCAAGTAGCTGGGACTACAGGTGCACGACACCACACCCAGCTAATTTTTGTATTTTTAGTGAAGATGGGGTTTCATCATGTTGACCAGGCTGGTCTCAAACTCCTGACCTCAAGTGATCCTCCTTCCTTGGTCTACCAAAGTGCTGGGATTACAGGTGTGAGCCACCATGCCCAGCTTTCATGCTTGATCAAAGTATATGTGTTGAGTAATGCTCCTTTCCTAATTGATTCTTGTGGAAGCTGTTATTATTTGGAAATATGCAAGATGCTGTATTTACTTGTTAATGAAACTAATAGCATACATAGTGTGGCAGCTCCCTGTGTCTCTTTTCTGGAGCACCCTGACCTGTATTTGTGTTATATTTGGCAACTTCCTTCTTTCTGCTGTGATCAGCATTTGTTGCACCTAGAGGCAATAAAAGAGGTATTTGAAATATTTTGCTAAGAATGATGAATTATTCTTAGGCAAGGTGCCTACAATGAGAATAGTCTTTCAATTTTATATTGCCATGACGCTAAAGTAGATAGACATTAAATTTACTTCTGCAACAACAGCTTAGGATGCCCCTGTTTAATCCCCTTATCTCCAACATTACTTCAGCTAAACAAACAAAGTATTATTAAAGTATCACTATGTAGGTTAAATAATCTTCCTCTCCTAAGATTTATTTTTCTTCATTTATTAAGACAATACACTGATACCCAAAAGGAATTCATTCTATAGTGGTATGTACCCAGGCAGTGCAGTGTGGGAGAACTCTGTACAGTCATTGCTATCTCTCCCATGTCCAAGCTCCAAACACAGATTATATCCTATTTGGAGCCTTTAACTATAAAATAGATCAGAGCACTGGGAATATTAAAAAATAGAGTCATCAAAATAATTAATGCTTTCAAAATGAGGATTTGAGAGATGACAGGAGTCTCAGTGCTTTTGGCTAGGCAGTTCTCTAGAGAGAACCCATAATTGCCCAGGCCTCAAATGAGTGCTTCATTCATTTCTCTCACTTTTGCTGTATGTTACTTTTCCATCTCTCGCCTATCCCCGTGTTCTCTCTTCCCCTTCCCTCCTCAATCTCTTTGCCCTCAAAAGCCTGAAGTATTCTTCCTATCAACAACTCTGGAAATGGAATAGGCAGAACCAGCAAGATTGGCTGACATACAGACTAAATGGGCTGGTCCTACTAATAAAAACAAATTCAGACATCTGTTGGTCTTTTGTGTGACACATATTTAAGGACAAATTTAAGAAACATTGCTTGCTAGAGAAACAAGCTTAGTTGTCTAAATTAATAAGAGAGGGGAATTCCAGAAGCCTGTGGGAATGAGGAAAGTATTACATTGAGTAACATTTTTTAAGTAAGCTGGATCAACTGGGTTCTGTGCTCCTGAGATCAAAGACAGGATGAAAACTCAGTGTCCTTTGGAAAGAAATCAGGTGTCCAGGTGGAGTGAAATAAAGATGAGGTTGAGAGGGAAAGGGGCAATGTGCATGTCCAATGGGGTTGTAGGTAAAAGTGATCATCTCAGAGGGAAGTGGGATGGGGCTGGGATAGGGCAAGAACTACTCTACTAGTCTGAGGCTCCATTTATGACTGCATATATTCCCAATGGAGATGGGACAGAGTCTGAGGTAGCCACGGCCTTTTAGCTGATCCTAAGGTTGTGTATATGCAGAGCAGACACGCAAGAACTCAACAGCCTGAACATTAAACTGCATTCCTCCTCCAAATTTTTAAGACCTGACATGCACAAAAAAAAGAAAAGAAATGCATTATCTTACCTATACACAGATCTATTGACAGATGACAGAAGTCTTACTGACTTAAGGAGTATAAGAACATCATCTATAAAAACATTTGCCAGTCACTAAGGAACATAGGAATTACCCATAGAAATCCAGGCTTAAAAATCAAAACAGCTGGGTATGGTGGCACATGCCTGTAGTCCCAGCTACTTGAGCGGCTGAGGCAGAAAGAATGCTTAAACCCAGGAGATCTGAGCTGTAGTGTGCTATGCTGATAAGTGTCTGCACTAAGTTTGGCATCAATATGGTGACCTCCCAGGAGCAGGGGACTACCAGGTTGCCTAAAGAAGGATGAACTGGACAGGTCGTAAACAAAGCAGGTCCAAACTACTTTGCTGATCAGTAGTGAGATCATGCCTATGAATAGCCCCTGCACTCCAGCCTGGGCAGCCTGGACAACATAGCAAGACCCCATCTCTTTTTTATTAAAAAAGTAAAAATAAAAATATGCACCAGAAAAAGAATCAACAGAGACATCAGCCTCCACACACTGTGGGGAAGACAGACTTCACAGATAGAACCCAGCCAACGTACTAAATGAAGAAACAAAACTAACAAAGATAGCAAAATAAAACAACTGTAAGAACAAGAAAAGAAACTGTGGCCGTCTTCAGGGGGAAATATCAGAATCCAGAATTGCTGTAATATATTATCCAAAATGTTCAGTTTTAGCAAAAATGAGAATATATGCAAAGAAATAATACAATATGACTCATACTCAAGAAAACAAAAAGCTAATAGAAGCTTTCTGAATTTCCTTAAATATTGGATTTAGAAAACAAAACCTTAAAAGTAGCTATTGTGAATATATTCAATTGAAAACAACAGAAAGTTTAAAGAAGTAAAGAACAGCATGACAACAATGAGCAATAAAACCAAAAAAAAATGAGAATTTGACAGGACAGATAAAAATCTTTTAAAAAGAAACTGAAATGGAAAATCTTGAGTTGGAAAATACAGTAACTAAAATGGAGAATTCACTAGTCCAGCTCAACAGCAGATTTAAGAAGCAGAAAAAATAAAATGTGAAGACAAGCCAGTATAAATTTTTCAACCTGAAGAACAGAGAGAGAAATGTTTTAAGAAAAATGTTCAGATCCTAAGAAACCCCTGGGACAACATCAAGTGTTATATGTGTTTAACAGAAGTCCTATAAGAGAGAAAAGAAAAGGGGGGCCAAATTCTTTTGAAGAAATAATGGCCTAAAACCTGCCAAATTTGGTGAAAGAAAAATCAGTTTACACATCCAAGTGCCTCAGAAAATCCCAACTCGAATAAATACAATAAGATCTACATCTAGACATATCATCATCATATTGTTAAATGCCACCAAAGATCTTGAAGCAGCAAGAGCAAAATAGCATATCATGTACAGGGAATATTGAAATGATTAATGGCTGACTTCTTATTTGAAACACTAAAGACTAAAAGACAGTGGAATACATATTCTAACATGTTGAAAGATAAGAAAAATATCAACAAGATTTTGATATCAAGCAAAACTAACCTTTAAAAATAAAGACAAAACAAATAATTCCCAGAAAAACAAAGACAGAGAATTTGTTGCCAGCCAACCTGCTTTACAATAAATACTAAAGGAAGTCTTTCAGGCTGAAATGAATAATACCAGGAGCTAACTTGAATCCATGGGGAGAAGTGAAGAGTACCAGAAATGGTAAACGTATGGGTTAATATAAAAGGCTCAAACAACCATTTTCTTATTCTTCTCTTAACATCTTAAAAGACATAAAATTATATAAATCTGCAATTATAACACTATATTGTTGGGTTGATAACATATATAGATGTATATAGGACAATAACAGCCAAAAAAATGGAGAAAAAATAAAATTATATTGGAGCAAAATTTCTATATTTTAGTAAAATTAGGTAATATTAATCTGAAGTAGACTGTGATAAACTAAGATGCATGTTGTAATTTTTAGAGCAATCACTAGGAAAATAACTCCAAAATGTAAGAAAAAGAAACAGAGAGAAAAGAAAGAAAAAGCAAGGAAGAAACAAAGGAAAAAATGAAAGAAAAGAAATAAACAATTTCAAATGGTACATTCAAAAGTATTCAGTGTTGAAAAAACAAGGAAGAAAGATAGGAACAAAAAATACAGGAGATCAGAGATTGTCGGACTACGTGAAAAGGAGGATGAAATATATGTTTTCTAGAATAGGGATGCTTTAGACTCAAATACTCAAATAGATTGAAAGCAAAAGATAGGAAAAGAGATATCATGCAAACAATTAACCAAAAGAAGGCTGGAGTGCTTGTATTAATATCAGATAAAATTAAGACAAAAAAGATACTAGAAATACATTTTATAATGATAAAAATGTCAATTCACCAGGAAGAGATAACAATTATAAATGTATGTGCATCAAACAACAGGGCCTCAAAACACATGAAGCAAAACTTTCAGAACTGAAAGGGGAGGCAAGACAGTTCAACAATTATAGTTGGAGATTTCAATAACTTCCAATAGTAGAACAACTGGATAAAGAAGGATATAGAAGACTTGAGCGATAATATCAACCAACTCAACCTAACTGACAAATAGACACCTTTCCACCTAATGACTACATAATACAATCCTTTCAAGTATACAGAGAACTTTCTTCAGTATAGACCATATGCTAGGCTATAAAGCAAGTCATAAATTTATATGGATTAAAATTATACCAATAAAAATTAGTATTATATAAGTAAAATTAAAATTAATTAATTTTAATTAAAATTAACATTATGCAAGTAAAATTTAAAAAGTATATCCTCTAATCACAATAAAACAAATTAAAAGTTGGCCACTGAAAGAAATCTGAGAAATCCCTGCATATTAGGAAATTAGAAGTAATGAACTTCTAAATAAACATCAAAGAAAAAATCAATCGCATGGGAAATAGAAAATATTTCACCTGAATGAAAATTAATATAAAACATATTAAAACTTATGAGATGAAATTTAAAAGTGCGCAGAGGAAAACAAGTATAGCTTTGAATGCCTATATTAGAAAAAGA